>NC_135551.1:8146878-8286878 GCF_964340395.1 Glandiceps talaboti
GAAGTTGGTAATGTATTGTACTTTTATACCATAGTCACCATTTTATAACAAAAATCTACTGTTATGAAAAATTGCACAAAATCTCAGAAAAAAATGACTGGGAAATGCACACAAGAAAAAGAAAAAAAGAGGATTTTGAGGTTGGCTATAAATAATTCCAGTGTCTTACAGCTGTAACCCTGGAAAATTTTAATGATGAATGAAATAAACTAGGGATCTAAAATAATTTTGAGGCAATTTGAATTTCAATTTTCTAACAAATTTACAAACTCAACAACATTCAACTTGTACTAGTTGTGGTAGATATATATAGGGAAGAAATGTATTAATCGCCATCTTAGTTTCCGTACGGCGACAATCTCATAGTACCCGGAAGAGAGTCATTCTCAGCCATACATACGTTACAGTGGTAACACTCGTTCATGTTCGATTAATTTTCACAAAGAAAACACAACGAAATGGTTGAAGTGATCTTTTTTTTATTTCTTTTCATCACAACAACAAAATCTGCGTGATCAAAAGTGTTGTAAACTAAACCAGAAAGAATTATCGGACTGGCTAAACTTCCCGATGAACTGGAGTAAGGTCCTACCAGGGGCATGAGGCAACAATTCTGGTGAAACTCGAAAATGATAATGATGTCATACAGGTAATAAAGGCCCAAGTTAGCTATGAGTCACATTTACATACTTACTTCTTTATTTATAGTATATTTTAATAAACCCATTATACACGTCTACACATATTTGTTATTTTGGGTATAAGGCCAGAAATGGAATGATCAAAAAATATTATATGTATGTACTTGTACACTTTCTGGTCTTTTAAAAAAATGAAACATTTTTTTTTAATAATAATCGCAGAAAAAAAGTTTATATAAATATGGAACACTCCAAAAAAGAAGAAAGAAAAAAGAAAGTATATGGATAGACATAGTGCAAAATCGACGCTTAGTGCGCAAGTTGTCTTAATTCTGGTTCACTGTCATTCCAAATTGCATGACAATATAGAATTAATCACAAGTTACATGTTATCTGAAAACATCACACTTTTATAGTGGGTCTGAAGTGTGATTTTAGTGAGTACCAAGAACGTCCTGTGTTGATACTCAAGATACTTGCTGTGGAAAATCGCTCGGTCAAATGAGGTCACCTTCAGCTTCTGGTCGAATCAGGATAGAGTATGCAAATGACGATGTTGCGGACTGGCTGATTATGTAGAAGGGGTGCAGAATTGGATTTGAAGTTTACAACCCTGTTTCGAACAAACGCTTGTCATTTGGGCGCCCAATGCGTAGAATTATGACTATAGCACATATTACATTGCTTGTTTGACGTCAATAGTGTCTTTTGAAAAGTGGCAGTTTACTTAAAGTCTCGTCGACTGATTTCCAATATGGCGTAGGTCATAATGCTCATTAACATATTCATATTTTTTTCATATTACAAAAAAAAAATCATAAAAAATAAAAATGAGGATGTGCTGACTTGAAATTAACAAATCTGAGCAGGGGCATGAGGCAACAATTCTGGTGAAACCCAAAAATGATAATGATATCCAGGTAATAAAGGCCCAAGTTAGCTATGAGTCACATTTACATACTTAATTCTTTATTTGTAGTTTATTTTAATAAAATCATTTAACACGTCTACACATATTTGTTATTTTGGGTATGTATTTGTACACTTTCTGGTCTTCAAAAAAAATGAAACATTTTTAATAATCGCAGAAAAGGTTTATATAAATACATGAAATATGGAAGACTCCAAAAAAGAATAAAGGAAAAGAAACTACATGGATAGATTTTGTATGTAATGATTGAATGGAACATGATCATGGTGCATGCAAAATCGACGCTTAGTTCGCTCGTGACAGCTGACGCGTCGATGCGTGACGCGCTGCTTGCCGTGCTCGAGCTCGAGCTCGAACGCATTCCTTGCTTAAACTTATAATACAGAGGGGTAGGACACCACATCGAATAAGTGTCCTACCCTTCCTTTTTTAGCAATTGAGCAAATTGAGCAAATTGAGCAAATGTCGAGCTCGTGCATATGGAATTTTCAAAATCCAGTACTTTTATGGACGGTTGCAAAGATTCGAATCATTCGAGCTCGCGATCGCGATCGCGCGACAAGACAGATAATTTATATGACCGTTGGGGGCGCTACACAATCGGTACACTCCACACACGTTTAGCCTAGACATGCATTACGCATGTTACGTCCCAGTCCGCCGTATTCTATTTATATTTCAGCGCGTTTCAAGTTACTGTATGTATTTTTCTGTGTATTTTAATTAGATATTAATTATTGATTCAAGATAATGAAGTAATCATAAACTTGACGGAACTTTTTGATATTGTCTTTATTCATGTTATTCAATTGTTGATAGACACCAGAATTGTTGCCTCATGCCCTTGATCTGAGTAAGCTACCCCCTGCGCATCAACACGCCAGATATCAAAGCAATCTAACAAGAGGTTTTCAAGGAGTTCATGAAAATGACATTTTATGAAAAAAAATCATAAAAAATTGAAAATGGCACAGATCAACTTGGCGTGAAGAAATCTGAATAGCCTCCCCCTAGGGAACATACACACCAAATATCGAAGAATTCTGACTGTCACTTTCAGAGCAGATGATGAAAATATAAAAGTTTGACGGACACCTATGATTCACTCTACTCTCTATACTCTATACAACCTATACCTAAAGCTACGCTTTCAGCTTTCGCTGACAGCAGAGCTAAAAAAATCAACATATAACTTTTTTTTTCTTTTTAAAATATTTTGATATTTTTTTTGCACATCTTGATGAAGTGCTGTAAAGAAACATTTCAAACACTATACTACCAGCATGTACTTAAAAGTAAGGTACCAAAAAGGGAACTTGCAATCCTGACTGAACATTCTCAGACGCAAAGGACTATGAAGCATCTATAGTTATAATAACTAATCTGAAGTTATCAATAGAATAAATCTCCTACAATGGTCGGGTAACCATGACTAGATTGTTTGTGGTTATAAACAATGGAACAATATTGTTTACAGTAATGATTGATTCATGTTTGAAATCACATTTCCCATGATGCAACATTCAGGATATTCAAGTTCTCCATTGCCAATGACTAATGACTAGTATGGACATGAATATATTGCTATTATTTCACATGCACAGAGTATGAATATATGTCGTTGTGTCAAATGCTAATATACATGACAAATTAACTGGATTACGTAAATGCAATATAGATGTTAAATTAACATGATAATACTACTACAAAGTCAATAGTCCTGTTGCTGGTACCCAAGATGCATTGCACATCTCTCCATAAAATGCCATATATTGAGTATGCGCTGAGGGCTTTGCATGCATTACACTCAGGGGGATGGTAATCACCTGACCGTACCCCGGGTTCACCTGCAAAATCACTGTCTGTCATTGATGGCGTTTAGTCTTTGTTCTATAAAATCACTCATAATCATAGAGGTCAACATGTCTTGCCATCATTTCATGATAAAAATGTTATTCTAAATGTCATGACAGTCACAAACCATTAGCGGTCCAAGTACAACAAACCCGCGGGCTTGCCTGGCGAAAACGGGTGTCATAAAAGTTGTTTGCATCTCTAAAGCTGTTTGTAGCGTTACTTATGCCCTTTATCTGTCATAATGTTGACACATTGTTTGACATGTACGGGATTAGCAGTCCTCTACCGGAGCTGATATTAAAGTTTGTGTAGCGGGTTATAACCAACTCCTTGTCTGTTTCCACTGGTGTCTATTGTATACTTATAATAGCCTAATAAATTGATAACAACTGATATAAGATGGAGATAAGGTTTGCCTCAATTGACTCACTCCTTAGAAATGATCTTACGCTGTGAACTACACTTTTTACGTTTTCTACAAACTTTTTCTGTGTGAAAACAAATGAAGGTCTCTCTTTAGTCGTGTAGTCACTGTCTTTACCTTACTACTTCATGTAAGGTCCCCCTCAATTTTAACATTCTCTCAGCAAATCTGTAAAGTTCTCTTCTTTTTTCTTTGCTTCATTCAAATGTTTGATGTTAAAGTTATATGATTTTTGTCTTTCCAAGTCACGGTAGGACTTTTTCATCAAATTAGCATAATTATGTCTTTTACATTTTCATAGCCCGTTCTCTATGACATGTAGGTTCTGATGGAGCTTCTGATAGTCTTCCTACAGATAGGACACTGTCTGAGAGCAGCGGAACATACTTCACACGTCACCAGATGACCACACGGTTGAAATAACATATTGACTTCACGATCCATACAGACTTTACAAGTCTTCTGATCTCTCAGTGTTTCTAACTCACGTTTCAAGTCATCAGAGCTGGTCAAATCTGAAAGTGGCAAGAATGTCAATGACATTAAAACAGAGTTACAGTTAACTTTTCTGAATCAATTTTCTTGGTACATCATCAAATTCCATTGAGTAGTTACTTAATCAGGGACTTAGGTACCAAATCACGTTGGTTGAATCATAGACTCTCCACCCACGTGGGTGGAGGGTTTATGGTTGAATACATCTCATTAATGCTATCTGATCACCAAGTTGTGCAGTTTTTTTAAACACACAAGGGCACCATAAATTTTGGAAACTTAGGTTATACTAATTGTCATTACAATACCAGAAGCATTTAAGAGTGTAGGAATGAACCTCATCATGAGTGTGTTAAATTACATCTTTGAAACAAAAATAAAAATCAGATCTATCTGAATTCTTTCGTCTCAATTTTATGATTCTGAATCTAAGTTGCACTTAGTCTACCTTTATTGAATTTAGCATTTCATGAAGGCAAATTAATAAAATTCTGTAAAAAAATAACAACTAATATTGATATGTTTACCTGAAGATGATGATGATGGCAGTTGTCGTGCCTCATTATTAAGCAATGGTTCAGGTTCCATCTCTGAACTCTCAGGCCATTTCTCCTCTTCCATTGGTTCCCAGTCTGCGGGATCTTTGTCCTTTAACTCGGCCTCCATTTCAAACACAGCTAACAATAAATCATGTGTAGTTTGGAAGGCAGAATTGCTACGTTCTATTTTCTTACTGACAACTCTCTTGACCAGTTCTTTACTGTATCCCATATCTAAGACAACTTGGACTTGATCACTTCTCATAATATCATTCACTCTTGGCCGAGCTGTTAAAAAAATCAAACGACAATTTTACATCTATGTTCAAAATTAAAATTCACTCACAGAAAATGAACATCATCACATCCTTGCATATGAAGTCTGACTAGTTGTAAGTGTACATTTTCCAACTTCAGGCTACATGTACCTCAGTGTGTGGTGTGTGGATGTCTTGTGTGTGTGTGTGTGTGGTGTTTGTTTGTTTGAGGGGTGTGACATGTGTGTGTGTGTGTGAGAGAGAGAGAGAGAGAGAGAGAGAGAGAGAGAGAGAGAGAGAGAGAGAGAGAGAGAGAGAGAGAGAGAGAGAGAGAGAGAGAGAGAGAGAGAGAGGGAGGGAGGGAGGGAGGGAGGGAGAGAGAGAGAGAGAGAGAGAGAGCCTGAGAGAGAGAGAGAGAGAGAGAGAGAGAGAGAGAGAGAGAGAGAGAGAGAGAGAGAGAGAGAGAGAGAGAGTGTACTAGTATATGTAGTACCACAAAAACAGCATTGATAATGTGCTAAAAAATCTGTTATCGTCTTCCACTTCACCTTCTATATCAAGGTTTGATATCATTAAGCATGTTGCTGTATTCTAATCTATTTTTGCAAAGAACAGTCAATTTTTTATCAACTTTATTGACAAAATTTACAGAGGTTCACTTTAATATGATCTCTCTTGTGTCCTTGTATGACAATATTTCAATCACTATTCTATTTGTTTTAGTTTCTTGGCTTTTATAATTTTGTATGTTCCTCAAAGAATTTCCTCTCTTTTGCAATGTTAGTACAATACTCACCAGGTCTTGGAACGCTTGCACTTGCAGCTCTCTAGAAATTAAAAAAAAGCTGAAATTTATATAGTGCATAGCTAGCTTGGGAAATCCTTGGTGGTGATACATAGATCAGAGAGATTGTCCTACCTACCTACATGTAGTACATGTACAATGTAGTATCTTACATAACTACATATTATCATGTGAAGGTTAGACTGTACGCTACATGGTGTTGTTCAGCCTTATCGGGCTTCTTGAGTGCTGGCTGATAGTGTGATACGAATGCTGTATCTTATACAGACTATGTGAAGGCGTGTTATGTTTCATTTCATACACCCATTGATGATGGATAAACATTTATCAAGGTAATAAATACAAAGCAATTGAATTAAGATAAGCTTTAGTGTTCAGTACAATATACAACGTGTAGTTACTTGGGAATCATGGTAATTTGGAAACAATTGCAATGTTTCCATCCATCTACTATGGACCTTGATTATTCACTGTATTTAGTCCTCAGTGAGCATCTTTTTAAATATCTAGAATAACAATAAATTATCAAAATGTGGAAGATTTAATGTTATTTGTTCAAACTTTAGCTTTGTTCTTTAATCATAGCATGGGGGTGGGGGTAGGAGTGGGGGTGGGTATCACTGAATAAAGTGTGTTAGGGATTTCACAAATAATACTTTTTAGACTTGATTAACTAAAAAAGCTACAAAATTATTTTTATGGTCCTTACAAACACTGTTGCTAGAACTATGTTATATGTCTCTCTAACTAACACAATAAGAATAATATCTATTTTGTACTGTGGAATTGATTCATGGAATCTTGAACAACTATATTGTTCATGATTACATAAATTATTTACTTGCTACATACTGAGACTGTTTTATCTTTCATTATATTCACAATTCTTCAGACTTAAAAAAAACGTGCGGGTAATCCAGTGCCAAGTATTCAGGTCGTGAATCTTTACTATCACTTCATATTAACCATTGTTTCTGGTTCAAGAACCAGGTAAATAACCTGGGAAACTCAATAGATTTTTCCCTACTTACCACCCCCAACAAAACATTACAAGTAACTACCAATATCTGTATGCTCTTGAAAAAAATTAATACTTCAGAATGTACATAAAAACACATATTTTGGAGTTTCAAAAGTTCATAACATGTGAGGCTAGGAGGAAGAACTCCTATCCTTTTAACCCAACACAGGTACAGCTTGACTATATTTTGATTGCTTACTTTGGTCATTTATTTATTTATCTCTTTATTTATTTATTAGATAACTAATGGGAGCTAGTCCCATCTATAGGCTCCTTTGGTTCACTGTTAGTGCAAGAGGAAATGATGCACCTGGAGAAAACCTGCGCTGTACAGTAGAATCAAACTAAATGACACTCATCTTGATTACAGGGTGGTAAATTTAATCAAACCCTGAATGGTTTCGAACCCCGACCGCAGTGGTAAGAGGCAAGTGGTTTAACCACTCGCCACTGACAACCAAATGAAAACTTGAGGAGTGATACAATTCCCTGTATAACAATCAACTCAACTGTTGAGATGAATCAGCTGGTACTTGTGGTACGTAAAGTTGTGGAATTTACTTACTTGTGGAGATGAATCAGCTGGTACTTGTGGAACATACGGCTGTGGGAATTTTGCTGCCACATACTTCATGAAAGCAGTTCCTCTCTGTTGAGAAACATAGTCACATTTAGGAAACCATCTGGCATGTTCAATCCATGGTTCATCGGTTGGCTCCCAGTTTCTCAGTCCAACGTTGCAGTGGAAACACTTGACATTGTCTTTGACGCCTGTAAGTTAGTAAAGTTGTAAATGATCAAAACATATCACTCGGTTCATCCAGTTTAAATAAAATACATGTATATACACATACTATGACAGAACTCCAAGATGCATGATGGATTCTTTGCATTAGCAGTTCAAGTGCAACTTTCCCGACTTGGTGAGTCAGCAAGTCGGGTGTCATAAAAATTGTTTGCATCTCTAAAGCTATTTGCAATGTCACTGACATGAGGGGCTTCACACTTAGATAATATTGAGCTTAGCTTTGCCTGATGTGTTATGTAATAGTGCTTTATCACATTTGTAAATATTGCCAACAAACATTATTCAGTGATAAGAAAGATAAGAAATCCCACTTCCTTAGCTAATGGCTTGATTCTGTAATGGTGAGAGTGCAAGTGTGGTGTATGCGGGGTAATTACACGAGTGCTTGCGATGTTCTCTAGCCCGTACTTTCACAAGTATAGTGAAAGTTCAGCAGACAAACAGTGGTGAAAATACACCAAGTATGCCACACTTGCACTCACGTGGCATAGAAGTGTTATACTACATATGTTTATCCAAAACACCAAGTTTCAGGAAAAATCACAACAGGTGATTTTGTATACCTGGAACGATTTTCATTCATTTGCATATAATTTGCATGCATGTATTGTTTTATAATGTCTTTTATGTTGTCTTATGAAAGAATAAAAAGCTCCCTTGATTAGTCATGATTGATAGGCATGTTTTACACTTACCAGTGTAATAAAATCCAGCTTTGGCTAGAGTCTTCGGTAATACGATTTCAGATGATGGCCAGTTTGCAAAGGTATTTAGTCGTATGTGCTCATCTGCATACTCGGGATATTTTGGTGACGTTAGTGGTTTTGATTGCTGCATCTGACTATTGGCTCCATCTGCACGTCTGGTGGATGGAGGCTGGAAATTCTCCACTCGGTTTGGTTCATTAGCCGATGGTCGTTTTGTTGATGTATTATCACCATCTGACTGCCTTGAACTCAGTAATCTCATTGGCTCATTGCCAACATCATCACCTTTCACAAACGGGCATGATGGGAAATATTTGCGGTGCTCTGCCATCGGAATATCACCAAGTCTCCAATTTTTCAGGATACCGTAGCAACAGAAACACTGCACTCGATCATCAGAACCGCAATAATAAAACCCAGCTTTTGCCAAGTCTTCAGGCAATACAGCTGCATTCTTTGGCCAATATATGAAGGTAAGAAGTCGCTTATATTCACTCTTCAAGACTTTATTGGCTTCTTGAAACTGAGGATCATCATCAATATTGTATATCGAGTTACTTGCTGGATTCTCATCCTCATCTTCTTCATCATCATCACCTGTTTTTGTCTCATCACCCGTTTTTGTCTTCTTTTTCTTTTTCTTCTTTTTCTTTTTGCCTTTCTTGGCGGAATTTCCTGCCTCCGCCGACTGTTCTTGAGACGTGGATTTGGATTTCTCATCATTTACGCCTTGTGGTGGGAAGGTTGTCCCCTTCAGCATGGGTTCATTTTTGGTATCAGTGCCTTTTACAAAAGCACAATCTGGAAATATTCGTCTGTGTTCTCCCATTCCCGTGTCTCCATAATCCCATTCTTTGATTTGACCATGGCATGAGAAACACTCGACAACATCTTCCTTCCCAGTGTAAAACAATCCAGCTCTAGCCAACGAGATTGGATTGACTGGTACCGTGTGTGGCCAGGTTTTGAAAGTTGCTAATCGTACTGCTTCAACACTCATTTGTGGACGGTACATTTCCTCAAATTGTTTTTCCAGTAGTTTCCCATCAACTTCATTTTTATCTGATATCCCAATGCCCCCTTCGGCTCCAATTATCATCTCATCACCATCACCAATTTGGAGCTCATCACCTATCATTACAATACCATTTTGGCTACCTACATGGATATTGGAGGCAAGGAATCTTCCATTTCCATTCGGCTGATTTTCTTGTCCAGAACTGGAACTTTGGAGGTTAGCCATGTCACACTGCTTTTCAACTTGGTCAATGTTTGATGTCATTTTAAAAATAATGCAGTAGTATGTGGGAGCAAATCACAAGCGAGAAATTGTACCAACTATTCACAATTACTATATGCAATAGTACTCTTGTGGGTAAATTCTTCTACTTCGCTGATTTTGACAATGCTTTATATCAGTTTTGGTTTAACTGTGAGCAGTACCATAAAGAATACAAATGAATAATCGTTTTGAGTATGTAGGTGCAATGAAAACAACAATAAGAACAGCAAGCTAATTGTAAAATTCACACTTTGTCAACTTAATAACACTAATTGTGTCAGTTCTTTGGTTGTACATGTATTGCAAAGTTCACTTTCTTGTACACAACCAAACTGTTCACTTTCTCAGTTGAGTTAGTTGCTATGTAACTGTGAATACTAACGTCAACCACCCAGACTCTCCAATCTGTAAAAAAATAAATCAATTGAACAATAAGCTTCAAATAAACCTCACTTTGCCAATTATGTTAAAATGTATTTCTATTTGTGCAATCAATAATTGAAAATGACGTACATGTATATCAATTGATATGACATTGCATGCACAAAGTGTATGTGGGGCTGAGGAATCTGATAATGTTCTGTGTAAATATTTAAAAAGATTTCTTGACATAACTTTACAATAATAATCACGTTGAGCATTCTCTTTGTTGTAATGATAAGCATTTACCTTTATGCAAAAAAACTTGGTACAAGCAAGTAAAAATGACAATAGATATACAAGATATCAGAATGCACCTTCCCCTCCCACCCTATTTCCTGACTCAGACTGTACATTTTGTTCACTTACCTCCGTTTCTCTTTGAACCTCAAATTGACTTTTTGAAACAATCAGTGCATATGCTATAATCAGTGAATATATTTTGATGTGTAAAAGAGCAAATACATGTGTAATATTTCCCTCACAGATAACTGCAATCGCATTTGGGATACAGTCCTATGAAGAAAGAAGAAAGTTTAAATTAGATATTGTGTATCTAAGAAATAGCGTAATTACAGACTACAGACGATTGCACACACAAACACAGACAGATGGAGGGACAGAGCCTACTGTAACTGTCTCCCTTTTGCAAAACTAAAAATCACTGGGGCACCACAAAGGATTCTTTTCTCTACTATAAACAATTAACAAATTATAAGGAAAGTTTGTTCCATTTTAGCTAATGACTACATTTTGACCATTGACGTTCACTTTCCACTGTCTGGTAGACATTTAAGATGCCTTGTTTGCAGGATAAACTATCTACAGAACTCTTTTATTTCATCAGCTATGTGGCATTTGAACATAGTGATTGCCTGTTTTTCCGATAATGCTTATTTTCTTGTTGTGTAGATATTAATGTCTGCAAAACTCAAGTACACACATTTTGATAATGATTGATTGAATTAAACTGATGCAAATCATAAAAAGGTTTTAAATGTTTTGCTAAATGTAGTTTTATCAGAATATACTAGTATGTTAGCGAAGACCTTAAAACTTCTGATTACTACAACAGTATTTGTGTTGATTTATCACAACTATTCTATGCTGTTACATGTACATGTAGTAAGGGAAGCTGATAGATCTCATAAACCCTCACCTTGTCAAGACAAGAAAATGGTGGCCTTGCTTTTAACTGTTCAAGCTGAGATCGGTTGAATTCAGTATTAAACAATATTTCCTGCAAGAAAAATTATGAAAATCTACATTCAATTCATACTCCTTGAAAAAGCCCACCGAGGAACAAAACAAGTAAAAGATTCAAGCTGTTTTTGTACTAATTTACTACTGAAAATCTATATTCTGATATCATGGAATTCATATTTGTACACTAACTTTAATAACTTTCTGACAAAGTATACATGTAGTACTGATTTTGTACATATGGGCTAATTATTAATAGTCATTATATAATTACTTACATAACTATTTATGCATACAAACAAAAAATAATGAAGAATAATTTAAAGTATTCATCCTAATGTAAAAATAAAAACTTTTTTGTAGCATAATACCCATATAACTTGTGAGTGCTTTGAAGAAGCATATTCCTAATTATATACATGTAATTGTAAGCACTGTCTTTATAATATAAATTTCTAATTGATATACATGTGATTCTCACATCCCTTAAAGTGACCATATGGATGAGGATTTTGTATTTATTTTGGATTTTTAATTATAAAACAATTTTGTCATAGCTTCCTACTTGAAACATCAATGTATAAGATATTCATTCAAAACATGTATTTGATCATCAGATCATTTGTATGAAACTGTGGGGACCAAAAGATATCAAAAGAGATCTAATGATCACTGAAACTACACCTTTTTTCATGAAAAGACACTTAAATATCGAAGCGTAACATCAACCAACCTTTACTTCAATCGAACAAGGGTTGCTGTTGTTGTTGTTGTCTCCGTCGTTGCACTCAAAGCATGTAAAAATGTTCAATACTGGGGAATTAATCTCGTCTTCTACAAGCAAATGCTGTATGTGGATGGAAGAATGGTATTAATCTTCAGTCAAAATACATACAAACCATTCATTTTTCATGGTCAAGATTTCTTAATATGGGATCACAATGTCATGATCAATTCTTCTTCTACATGTGTGTGTGTGTGTGTGTGTGTGTGTGTGTGTGTGGGGGGGGGGGGTTAATTATATCTTTCTCAACTTACATGTCTATCTTCTTCATAAAGAGGTGTCACTTCAACAAATCTCTTGCAATCTGAAGTCTGTGATATAATATGAGAATATGAATTAGTAAAAAATCCTAAAATCCCCTAAGAAATAGTCAGAGAAAATTTGCAATTATACAGTATTTCCCAAATCAATTATTTTACTATCATGGTGCATTGCATAAAATCCTATCAGACATACATATTCACACTATACTGTATACATTGTACATGACATTCATGATATAAGAAGCCTTCATAGAAGACATACATGTAGCCACTACCCCAGAACTGTTTTTTTGTATGGCAAAGATATCCTGTAAATTTAAATTTAACCATGAAGATGAGAGTCAAGGTCAAAAGCCAATGTCTGAACTGACATGTAAGTGTACCTCTAACAATGTGTGTGTACACACATACAATTTGTAAATGGATCATGGACTCCATCATTGGTATAAAACTTCTAAAGTTATTGAACAATTTACTATTTGACCTTGAATATGAAAGTGAAAGTCAAAGCTTTAGTGTTCAGCTGAAAGTTTAACTATAGCTCTATAGGTGCAGATCCTTTATAGTGTCTCTAGATAGATACAAAACTTCATAAGTATTGAGCAATTTGCTCTTTGGCTTTGAAGATAGTGGTCAAGGGCAAAGGTCAAGCTATAAAAAAGAAAAGCTTACTTCCGATTATAGGTGTAAATATTTGAATCAGGTCTCTGTCAATTCAACTTCTAGAGAGTTTCAGGAGGAAGATAAATTTTGGCTACTCGACCTTGAACATGTTGGTTAATGTCAAAGGTTAATGACCCGTTACAAAGCTTCACATTGATGAAGTACGCAAGACACTTGAATGGTGCCTGTATTTATCAAACTTTTGGAGATGTGGGGCAAAATGTGTTTATCACAAAAATATTGCCACAAATCTGCGATAAAGATGAAGGTTGCAAAATTACGTGATGTGCATATGTCCCAGATAGCGTAGTAGGATGACCCTATTTTCATGGCAACTATGGGTTGGTCAGTCGACTTAAAAAAAAAAGTAAAAAAAGTAAAGTTTCATGTTCTCCATGTTTCTATGCCTCTCCTTTTTCCCCTCTTTATCTATTATTGGATTCCTGGTAACAAGCCCTTTCTCATCAGCTTCTCTACACAATTGGCATGTTCTCAGCCCCCCCCCCCCCACTTGAATAACCTCCGTCAGGAAAGAAATGCACTGTTCATTAACAAGTGTCGTTGCCCCCACCATGACTGTAGGTGGCATCGGCAGTCCAGACACTTGCTCATTCTTACCAGAAAGGGCACTTTTCCATAACATATTAAGGACGGGCAAATATAAAAACATTTTTTATTTTGATGTTGGTGCTGAAGATTTGGGTCAGAACATGAACAACACAACCCAAATAGCCCTCAACTTCTAAAGGGCTGAAAATACACTTTTAACTTTCCAGAGAAGTCGAAAATAGCAACAACTTACCACTTCCTTTAAAATTGCAACAACATCTAAGACCTAAAAAAATAATCAAAAGGAGAAAGGTAAGCAATGGTTACAGAAAAGTTGAAATTCATGTTTGACAGACTGACTTTGGTACTTCTTGAAACAAACTATCACATAGGGAAGTTTATGTTTCATATACAAGGCAGTTTAAATCAAATTATTTTTCCAAGCAAAGCTTTATGACTCAAGACAAAAATATCAAAATAATAACTTAATTTGTCATAATCCTCATATACTTTTTGCATCAAACTATACAGAGTTGTTCTGTTTTTAAAAGATTTCATTTAATATACAAAATATATATTTTCAACTGAAACCTCAATCACTTTTATCAAATAAATGATGTGTTCTACATTTAATTTTCTTACTTTAATTTTGTATCAACTTACTGTTTTCTTGGTGTTTTCTAGTGTTACTGGTTCTTCTTTGTGGTTTAATTCAAGGTTAACTGTTTTTCTTAGCTCACAAAATCTACTAGCCTTATAATTATCTTCTTGACATGGTTGGATTTCTTCAACAGGAGATGATATTTTTGGCTTCAAAGTATCAAAATAGAAAGGAGTTTTGAATGAGCACAGCTGTGAATTAGGGCATTTGAGAATTGAGGCTTAGCTACATTGTATGGATGACATACATTCCACAGGTAATGAGTTTGATCTTCACACATAAATTGTGTTGGTAAATTTAAAATGTACTGTACATGTTCCTCTCTTTTCATAATTAATATGCATGTGCCATTCAGTTGTATAATACTTGTAAAAGTCATATAAATACTCATATGTTTTTTTGGTCATTCAAAATTTAAGCTAGTCAATCTCTAGCCCGGACGGGCCTGGTCATTGGCTTTCAAATCTAATGACGACATCATGCATCAATGCCAAGGATGACAAGTGATTCCATACACAAATCTAGCTACTGCTAGACACCATACTGCACATGACAAGCACTAGTACTAATATCTGCCAACTTCATTCAAAGGGGTTATGCCTAATTCTACATGCCTGTCTCAATGTAAGTCATGTGTGGACTTAACATTATTGCTCTATATTGGCACTTCAATTTGATTTAAATACAGCTCTGGGTGGTAAATTAAAATTCATGACAGAAATTGTGCTAAATCATAGTGGGTGGAGGGTCTATGGCTAAATTAATGGACCATCCTTGGCATTGGAAATGATTGCTTCATGTAGATTCAAAAACCTAGACTAGTCTCTCCCTTTCTACTCTGTATGGAACACCATGATGGGGCACCCGCATACGGCACGATGTACATTGTATCTTAATTGCAGTCTAAACCCTTTCACATCCATCAATATCAGTGCAACATAACATTAACAACAAACATACACATTCATATTGTATGGTCTATTGATCAATGTCTCCAATATGCCATATTCTAGAAATCATCAGGACGGCTGATTTTGATACTGCTTACATGTATGGCATTTGATGTAAAATAGCACTTCTGAGGAGAGAAACAATTAAATGTAGATACTTGTATCATTCCCAAACATTTTTCTTCATTTAGCCAAGGAAATACAAGTGGCCTAAGGGGCCCTGTCACTACAAAGACAAGTAGTGACAAACCTACATGTATGTCATGTGTATTTTGTCAAATTTGTGGCTGAATGAAGAAAAATATTGGAGAATAATACAAGCATAATACATGTACATGTGTAACCTTAATTCAATAAAAGTTTGGGAATTAATTTAATGGCTATTCCGAATGTTATGACACATTTTGAGTACCACAGAACCAATGACATTGTAGATGTACATGTACATTGTTGTGACAGAATGACAACAGTATAAATTCCATATTTTCTGTTTCAATGTGTGCAGCTTGTCTTGCAATGATACATGTATAATTGTATCGACTAAGAAGTAAACATTTAACACATCTTACATTATGTAGTTTCTCTTCAAGTATAAAACAGATAATACACACTAAACTTGTATACAGACAGGGAAAAAATGCTTCAATTCATACCTGTAATATTGTGGCTGCCATACTTCAACACTTCCATATTACAATGTTAATAAATGTGGTCACAGACAGATGTCAGTCTAAAATACAAAAACAAGAACAGAGGTTATCAATTTTAAATTATGAAATTTTGTTATTTTTTGAACAGGTAAGACTACAATCTCTTCTTAGAAGTGACAACTGTATAACTCTAAGGCATACCAACAAACATGTCAAAACATAAACTTTATGTGGAATAGTTACTTGAATTTATTGTAAAACTGAATGAAACCATGAAATATGAAACCACTATGACTTTTAATTTATTGTGACATGCATCATATCCATACTTAGCAATCACACCATTGCCAGTTCATATTTGAATACTAAGAGTTTCCATTTCATTCACAGTGCAAAAAGAATCGTGTAAATTTTGTAATTTAAATACAAGTATACTATAGATAGATAGATAGATATGGATGTTGTTTTCTCGATATAGCTACATGTATATGGATGTATGTGCACTTATGTATGTGGAATAGATATATTGTAGTTGAATTTATTGTAAAACTGAACGAAACCAGGAATTATGAAACCATTGTAACTTTTATTTATTTATTTATTTATTCAGCTTTGACATAATGTCAGGATGAGTCACACAGGTGACTAACACCTATAGAAAGCGACCCTCCACAATAGAACAAAAACAAATTGCACATACAAATGAATACGACTGAAAAACGATATACAGAGGACAAGATAAAAAGACATGTAAAATGTACACAGAAGCAGAAAAGACAAAATTATGATACATTAAAATATATCTGTACAAATTTAAAAATGCAGAACTTAACAAAGGTGACAAGTTTTACAGTGGCATTGTCCCACCCAAGTACAAGTATTGTCAGGAGAAAATTTATTATTTAAAAGATCCATGTAATGTTTTAATAATTTAAACCTGTATGACCTGACACTAGCTAAAGTTTTGCCATGAAAGGGCATTGCACTACATGAGTAAAAAGCTCTATTAAAAAAAGAATGACGAAAACATTCAGTTTTAAAAAGTGGCATCTTCATGGAAGTATCATCAGAGGATTTGAATGTAACAAATTGACTTAAATTTAAATCGTACATGCCAATAAAACATTTAGCAAAAAAAGACAGTCATTTAATTCTCTCCTGTAGCTCAATGGGAGCAAATTCAATTTAATCATACACTCTTTATAATTCATCTCCCGGGGATATCCAACAATATATTTGGTGGCTCTCTTTTGGACACCTTCAAGATGTAGCAATGATTGCTTTGTTGTGAGAGCCCAAGACTGGGATGAATAATCGAGAATACTACGGACAAGGGATAAATACAATTGGCGTTTCATTTTAGTGGAACAGGTGTGGCTACATGTACGTTGAATCAGTCCAAGCATGCGGTTAGCTTTTGTAACTGATAAATTAATATGCTTATCCCATAACATATTGGAAGAAACTTCAACTCCAAGATCACGGATACTGTCAACTTTTTCTAGGGAAACACCACGCATTGAATAAGTATAGGTAATGGGGTTGCGTTTTCTACTAATCGTGAGGAGATTGCATTTTTCAGCATTGAAACGCATACTCCATTTCAGAAATGTGGTTGATTTCCTTAATACATTTAGAGTCATCTGCAAAAAGTGCAACCGTAGTGTTTGAACTAACATGGTCTGGTAAGTCGTTAATGTACATGTATAATAAAAACAACATTGGCCCCAGTATTAAACCCTGGGGTACTCCGGACGATACATTACACCACTGTGAATTTGCAAAAAACTCTTTGTTTTCTATTTGACAAATATTTAAATAAATAAATAAATATTTATTTAAATATTTGACAAATATGCACTGAACCACTGCAGTAAAGTGCCATGAAAGCCGAAAGATTTGACTTTGTGGATGAGTAGGTCATGTGGTACGGAATCGAAGGCCTTGGAAAAGTCGAGATAGATTATACGACTTGCCCTGAACCGTCGAGAATTTTCCCTATATGATGAAATATTTGTACAAGTTGTGTAGTCATGGATCGTCCTTTAATGAATCCATGTTGCATATGATGGAGAAATCATGCAATGTGTGGATATATGGACAGACAGACAGACAGACAGACAAAGAGACACTTGACTTTGCCATGCCTATAGGACTACTGAACCGTACATTGTATCAGTTCAGTTGTGCTAGTGAGTGATTGCGCATGTGTGTTAACATATTACCCTTAAAATGTACAATCTCTGAATATGCTGAATGATAGTCTTGGTTACCCAGACTCTCACCGCTAGGGGCTCTGCCTATGAGACCTCCCCAAACGAGAGCGTGGGAAAACCATGTTCTAACAACTACCCCGCGACTCACACAGTACATTTCTTCCAAGCATAAACAATGGGCTTACAGGCCTGTTTGTTGTAAATAATATATATCAGTCACTTGAGAAGTGTAGGGAAGGTACCCAAATCGTTAAGCCTGCAATGTTGGACGTGAAGTACTCCCCATGATGCACTGCTTCAGAAGCTACTTCCTGCACAGGCAAGTTGAAATCTCATTTTCCCAGACTCTCATTTGGGGAGGTCTTGTAGGCAGAGCCCCCAGCAGTGAGAGTCTGGGTAACCGAGACTAGCTGAATCAGTTCTCAAATGCCAATCACGGAGTAGGTGTGACAGAGTGCGAAGCTACGTAGGCAACCGACATCTTACTATACTTCAAATGGTAGTAAAAACAAGTCATTGAGAATGACATAGTCCCCGCTATGATTGGGTTTTAAGGAATTATCACTACTCTGATCACGCAACAACACATGTGAACCTAAATCAAACAGACTTAGATATGTTGTGTCTGCTTGTTGGACATGGAACATGCCTACAACAATAAAGGATTGGTCGGGTATGGGGGATCATATCACGATGAAAATGGATATGCACATGTATGTCATAGAACACTGTCCTAATACCAATTTTGAATGTGATCTGTTCAAGTATGTCTGAGTTATGGCTTTGGACATGGAAAATTCACAAACAAAATGGCTGCCAGGCAGCCATATTGGATCGTATCACGACGAAAATGGATATGCACATGTATGTCATAGAACACTGTCCTAATAGCAACTTTGAATGAGATCTGTTCAAGCATGTCTGAGTTATGGCTTTGGACATAGAAAAATCGCAAACAAAATGGCTGCCAGGCGGCCATATTGGATCGTATCACAACAACAATGAATATGCACATGTATGTCATAGAACACTGTCCTAATACCAACTCTGAATGAGATCTGTTCAAGCATGTCTGAGTTATGGCTTTGGACATGGAAAATTCGCAAACAAAATGGCTGCCAGGCAGCCATATTGGATCGTATCACAATGAAAATGGATATGCACATGTATGTCATAGAACACTGTCCTAATAGCAACTTTGAATGAGATCTGTTCAAGCATGTCTGAGTTATGGCTTTGGACATGAAAATTCACAAACAAAATGGCTGCCAGGCGGCCATATTGGATCGTATCATGACAACAATGAATATGCACATATATGCCATAGAACACTGTCCTAATACCAACTTTGAATGAGATCTGTTCAAGCATGTCTGAGTTATGGCTTTAGGCAGGGAAAATTTGCAAACAAAATGGCTACTAGGCGGCCATATTGGATCATATCATGAAACAAATTGACGTGCATATGTATGCCATTGTATGTTGCCCCTGTACTAAGTTTGAAAAAAATTGGTCCAGGCATCTCCAAGAAACGGCTGCGGACGGACGGACGGACGGACGGACGCACGCACGGACAGACGGAACCCAAGCCATAAGTCCCCGTCTCGGACTTCGTCCGGCGGGGACTAACAAAGGGTCAACATATACATCCATCGTTGGACTCGATTCTGACATTGTACGTGTTAGCTCTGGATGTATACACTTATGGGGTTTTCACATGCCTTCTCCCCTGTGTTGAAACAAAAATACCACTGTACAGTTTTTAAAAATGTTTATCCATATGCTAGTCCATGCTAACCATAGGTGTTCATTTGCTGAATGACTATCCAGTTGCCTATCCAACCATTTTGCTATCTTTATGATATATGCTATCATTTGGCTGTTGCTATGGGCGTGGTCATGTTGTTAGATATATTTGCATACATTTTTGTATGTATTTGTTCACTTGTGTATGAATTCCTGATATTATCTTTGCAATATACGTGCTCATTTGGCTGTTGCTATGGGCGTGGTCTTGTTGCTAGGCATATTTACATACATTTTTTGAATGTTTATTCAATTGTCTATTAATCCCTGTTATCTTTGTGAAATACATGACCGTTTGGCTGTTGCTATGGGCGTGGTCATGCTTGCTAGGGTATTTGCATACATTTTTTGAATGTTTACTCACTTGCCTACCAGATGATGTTGTTATTTGACCAAAATATACTGCCATTTGGTTGTTCCTAAAGGGTGTGGTCATGGTTGCTAGGGCCAATTATGTCAAAATGTTTTGAAGAAAATATGCAGAATAACACTTTCAGAAACATCTCGCCAAGTTTCAGACTCATTGACGAAGTACTTTTTGAGATATAAGTTTTTGACCAAAAATGAACATTCTTACACCTAATTTGCATATCACTCATGGAATCATTGTATGCTTAATATTTCTACCATACATCCCTAGATGCATTCCCATCAAACTTCAGCCTAATCTGCTCAGTAGTTTTGGAATTACAGATTTTCAACCAAAAAGACACATTTTTAGCCCTAATTTGCATATTACTGATGGAATCATCATGTCAACAAATCTTACTTTACACCCCCTTAAGAATGTTCCCACCAAATTTCGCACCAATCTGCCCAGTAGTTTCTGAGTTTAAGTTTTTTGACCAAAAATCACATTTTTTGACCCAAATCACACACCTGTGATGCAATCACTTTGATTTGAACAATTTTCCAACTAGACACCCAAGGTAATGGACCCACCAAATATCATGGCAATCGGTTCAGCGGTTTTTGTCTTTAAGTTGTTTACACACACACACACAGACAGACAGACAGACAGACAGACAGACAGACAGACAGACAGACAGACAGACAGACACGAGCCGGGCGATCCCTATAGCACTACTGAACCTCAGTTCAGTTGTGCTAAAAATGATATGCTATGACCCAGCCCTAGAGAGAAATTGTATGCGCAAAGGCACGTTCTGCCAAATCTTATCTGTTACTATCTGTAAACATAGGAAGTCGTTCTGATTACAGTATGTCTACAATTTCACTGCCTGAAGTGGCGCTGACGTCATTTTCAGCCGTCATTCCCCCTTGGGTCATCTCCGGTTGTCTCCTCTGCTATATAAGGGCTTCGATAAACGACATAAATTCTCATCCTTCCACTAAATTGAGGTATCATACAATATTGAATGACTAGTTGTAAAATACTATTACATTTGCGATTAGTGGTGGGAGAATGATTTTATATGGTATATTTCCTAAGGTTTGTATCATTTTGATCGCAACTGTGTGATATATTGGAAAAGACAATGAAACAGTCATGAAATCAGTAGAGTGTTGCGTTTGAGTAGACGCTATGGCGTTTGTAACATCGCATATTCGCTACATGTATTTTGTTTACATGTATTTTACCATGGAAGTATAACCATAGACAATAGAGAGAACCCACATCGATAAGGAAAGTCAGCTTATCAAGCTTAAAGTAAGCACTTACTGATTGCAGTGCAAACAGCGGCATTCAACATATGTGTTTGATCCCTCCCCAGTTGTTCTTCCTGTGATACTTCCATGATTTTACCAAGCCACTGTTATTCACTACAAAGTAAGCAATATCAAACATACCGTGTCTACATGTAAACACATGTAGCTTTAGAGTCTATTGCTCACGCTACATCGCCAGCTTGTCAGCAGGCCTTCCATGCATACGGTGGGTTGGCGTCCCAGTATTTTCGTGGTAGTCTAGCTGCAATAATTGTAGCGTCTTGTTGCGGTTTTGTGGGTTTTTTCACAAAACCGCAACAAGACGCTACAATTATTGCAGCTAGTGGTAGTCAAGAGTGACTACCAGTTTTCGAACTTGGTAGTCATTTTGGTAAAACTGGTAGTCAATTGACGCGAGACTATCGCTAATTTCGAGCCTTGAGCCTCTTGTTCGAGGTGTTAATCTGGGAACTAACACTAACAGCTCGATCCTTGCCTCCAATACGCTACAAGGGTTTCTTGCGCTTTCAATGTTACACCGAAAGCTACCGAAGTCCCTCTTCGAGTACGTCATCGGTAAGGGTCAAAGGTCCGATAGCGTCAATTTCAAACGGAAGCCAACGATTTCTGCGGAAACAGCTTGAAAATCGAGCGCGATTTAGCTGAGTTATTGCCTTGTAAAACTTGCTTGTTTTGGATGGTCAAAATTATGAATATATAATGAACATATTTGATTTAAAAATGCAGATATATGGAATTTGATACACACTGTACGACAAATTCTGACGATAGGGTAAGTTGTGTTCTATGGCTCTATAGTTTCGTCCTACCCACTGTGATTTTGTTTGAAAAGTACATACTTTATTCAATAGTGGCAACATTTCCGAAATTTACATGAGGGTCTATACATCCATCACCCATGTCAAAGTTGAATACACAAGCTGTTAACGGGTTCCCCGATCAATTTATCGGAGCGGAAAACGGGCGGAAAACATACCAAATGCTTTGAAAAATGATGTTTTAACTAATAAAGAAGGCAAGCTAGCTTCACATCATAAAATATCTTCAGTATGATTGTAAATTTTTCTTGGAAAACAATGTGTCGTCTTTTTGTATGTAAAATGCTTTCCAGCATGGTACTAAGAGTCGATTGTTTTTATTTTGATTCATAACATGCATGTACCCCTGTCGCAATCAATGTAAAAAGACACAACACTACATTCTGTTGCAATAGTGTTGTGTCTACCTGGAAAATTACCTGCATCATGCCAAACACATGTTTAAATGTATATAGTGTCGGTCGACAACACAAGACGGCATGTGTTTACATGTCAACGATATTTGATCTGAGTCGGCTTCAAGTTCGCATGAGAGTTCATGTGCCGATATTGCAAGTCATCTATTACATTTGATGATTCTGTCAGTAGGATAGCAAACTTTCCCATCGAAATATCGCGTAGTATTGTGTGGTTTGTTGATTTATGCGAGACTATATTGAATTCGGGCAGATTCACACATTTGAAAGTTATTTCCATGACAATAGAGTAATGCTTACCCGAGGCTACAAAGTACGATCGAACAATGGGAGAAGGCTTGTTGCCAATCTGTCCTGTTACTTGTCTGTGATGTGACTGAATGGTCGAGCGTGTGACACACATGACACAGACTAGACATGAGGCAGACTGTTGACTACACTGTATATATAGACTGTCGACAGTTGTTTGTGCCCTTTTTGGTACGTTTAAAACTAAAGTCGTCACCTCGCTCCGATCTGGAGCAATACTATAACCATGTACTGATCAGTGAGTGAGTGCCAGAGGCACTCACAGTTCGTCTCAGTACGCATTAGTATTCAGTGCTACGGAGCGAGGCGACGACTTTGTTTTAAATAAAACATAGCAAAAAAGGCACAAACGACTGTCGACAGTCTATGTACATATAACGTGTAGTCCAGACGTACTTGTTGTGAACTGTGAACTGTATATGTGATACTCATCACTAGTTGGAAATCTATTGCAAAACAATGCAATTGCTCCGTATACGTTTCATACTTTCATTACAAAACTTCATTTCATTGGAAATGCCATGTAATTTTATGCATTTATTTCTCCTGAACTTAAAAGCTACTTTGCATTGAATGAAACGGCAATCACAATTTATGTTTGAATGAAAAATGCTAGGTATCAAACCACTACATAGTGACACGAAAAAGTTTTCCCCATTGTCCAATCCCCATGTATTATACATCAATGGAAAGCTTACTTTCCGTACTAAAACCTTACAAAAAACATCTTTTTGAAGACAAAAATACATCGAGAAAAGCACTGGCAAATGAGACAATGAGTGCTGGATGATCAGCGACAAAAACAGATGAATTTCTAGTCCTGCTTGCATACGGAGTAATCCGGAACTCGATTCTGACAATTGTCTCTCCATTCTCCGTCATGCAAAGAGCCAGCCAACAAACACGGGCTTACCAAAAATACCGGTAACTAAGGAATAAAATCACCGAGTGGTCAAATATCAGCAATAAATCCATTATTTAGTCGTCCTGACTGCAAAAGTCCCATTGCGGGTTACCAAATCTCTTGAAATCGAAACTTTTCAAGTTCTACCGTAAATTGAATCACAGCTCCTTACGTATGTCAGCGCAAGTGTCTCTGGGTAATTACTCATCTCACTCACGATATCAAATATGGCAGTGTTAACGAGGGTTATTTGAATGTTATTTGAAATTTGCAGTTCGAACTTGAAAAAGACGCTTTTTGTGATCTGAGCAGGGAATACTACCGTCAGAGGAATGGAAAAGGCATAGATATTCGATCGATTGCTAATATTTGATCATTGGATAGGCAATACTTTTGCAATTGGTGCACATACATTTTGCTTGTGGACTTGTAATAGGCCGCGTATACTGCTCTTTGCAGGATGGTGTTTAGGATTGTGTCAGTAATATAGACCTGTGCACGATCTGCAAGCAGGACTAACGAATTTCCAGCATACAGCAAGTGATACTTCGATTGCTCATATCTGATGAATGCTTGTCAAATCTAACAAGCTGGAAATCAACAGATTTATAGAGCTGTCCATCAAGTAGATGTTTACGCTCTAAAAAAGTCAAATACATGTCTCTAGAGCGATGAACATTTGCAGAAAGTACGCATAATTGAACCTTAATTTCTCGAACCAAGTTTGTGACTCCCGTATTATCTTCCGTATTAATGAGTATTAAATTTAATGAAAACCTCCAAAAGCAAAGTGAACTGTGGAGAGTTTGTAACTTCCCGTTTTGGAGTGATGTCGGACTGGTTTAGTAATCTAGTACGTTATTACAAATTTAATACTATCTTCATTTCCACGATGGCTAAGATTCCATTCGAGGATGGTCTGGGTAAAAAAATCGCGTTATTGCAGTCACTTCATAGGGAGCTCGTCTTCCAACAGTGAATAAGTTGCAATAATAAACAAATGATGTAGAATATACAATAAAATGAATTAATACTTAGTCTGGGTTCTTTTTTGATAGAACGTACGACTTGATGAGTAATAGATGGCATGATAGTAGTTGGGTAAAATTGAGTTGTGATGTACTGTTTACTCTGTTGAACAGTTACCATGGCGAATGTTCTATCAAATCACTATGGACACTAGCAAGGTTGCACATTTGCACTGTTGTTCAATTTAGTTGATTTGTCCACAACTTATAGGGAATTATAACTTCCTACGACTTTATGTTCATGTGTTCAGTAATAAAGAACATCTCTTGGCCCTTGGGTATCGCAAATACACCTGCAGTCGTGCGCGTCTTTAAGCGCTGAACACTGTATAAGACCCGGATGTTGTAAAGAGCTGGACCTCTGCCTGAACGTTCCTAAAATCGGCAAAAATTGTATACTTTTGAGCATATCTTTTTAAGTTGCGTCTTTGGTGTTCTCTATTTTAATTGTGAGGTTAGTCAATTATGTTGTCTATCGTAAGGCCTTTAACGTGTTGTGTATTTGGGGTTTGATTTTGTGGTTTTTGATTTGTTGTGGTTTGAGCAGGGGCATGAGGCAACAATTCTGGTGAAACCCGGTAATAAAAGCCCAAGGTAGCTATGAGTCACATTTACATACTTACTTCATTATTTATAGTATATTTTAATAAACTCATTATATACGTCTACACATATTTGTTATTTTGGGTATAAGGCCAGAAATGGAATGATTAAAAATATTTATATGTATGTATGTATGTATGTATGTATGTATGTATGTATGTATGTATGTATGTATGTATGTATGTATGTACTTGTACACTTTCTGGTCTTTTAAAAAAATGAAACATTTTTAATATCGCAGAAAAAGTTTATATAAATATGGGAGACTCCAAAAAAGAATAACGAAAAAGAAATATAAGGTAAGACATGGTGCAAAATCGACGCTTAGTGCGGTCGCAAAAGCTGACGCGCTGTGCTGCTTGGCGTGCTCGAGCTCAAACGCATTCCTTCCTTAAACTTGTAATACAGAGGGGTAGGACACGGCATCGAATAAACCAATCAGGACACTTCAAACCGAACATGTGACCCATGAATTTTCTCTCAAAGCTTGATACCACCTGCTGCCCTCTTGTGGTGAGATATATATTTCGCATGCTACAATACATTGTGGAGTTTGTGGGACATTAAAACAGATTGCCGCAACGGCTTATTGTATGAACTGAAGCTCCGAAACGGTGCGTCTTTTGCGAGGGAAATAAACAAAAACGCTATTGATAATATCTTGGTTTAATCAATATTTGGTGCGAAGAGTTGCGGTAGGCTCAAACACACAGTCGATTCTGGTCTATATTATTTTCATAAAATTACGTAAAAATAATCATTAAACATTAGTCGTCATATCTGTGTCTCTTCAAAATATACCTTTGAATGAGAGAGAAAACGTAACAACATCATTTGACTGAGTAAACAAATACTCGTAAGTTTGCCCGAAACAGAAAGCGTCCGTGAACGAGGGCGATGTGGTTTCAAGCTTACGACGAAAAAGAACACCAAAGTGTCCTACCCTTTCTTTTTTAGCAAATGAGCAAATTGAGCAAATGCTGAGCTCGTGGAGGTTGAATTTTCAATTTCCAAGATTCGAATCATTCGATCTCGCGGTATATTCTATTTGTATTCCAGCGCGATTCGATCGAGTTAAATATATGTGTTTCTCTGTGTATTATAATTAGATATTAATTAGCGATTCAAGATACTGAAATAATGATAAACAAGTACTTGACGGAACTTGTTGATGTTGTCTATATTCACGTTATTCAATATTGTTATAGACACCAGAATTGTTGCCTTGTGCCCTTGGTTTGAGTAGAATCGTTTGGCTTGGAAAGCTTCTACCCTAACAGGTGACAGTGTTGTTGAAGCGCGTGCCATGAATGATGTCGGCGTTCTATAAATAGCTTACTTATTGTAATTGTGCACATGCGCACATGCGTCATTATTTGTACACACGTTTAATCCATCTAACTCATCAAGTCGCACATTCTCGATCTATCAAAAAAGAACCCAGACTAAGTATTAATTCATTTTATCTCATTTTATTGTATATTCTACATCATTTGTTTATTATTGCAACTTATTCACTGTTGGAATATTGGAAGACGAGCTCCCTATGGTCACTTGTGAGTAGCGAAGCGACAATCCCGAGTACCCGGATGCACGGGGGACTAACCCGGAAGCCATACGTTACAGTCAACGAGTTCGGGAGGCTTATGTGCCAATAAACGCGTTGGGCGTAGTCCCCGAGTTTTTGGCACATAACCCTACCGAACGAGTTGTCTATCTTACTTAATTAAACTAGGGCGTGATTGGCTCAAACGGATCTTTTTCAAAATTTTGTGGAATTTGTTGCATGCAAATTGAGTGCTGAGCGTAATTTTGGTCACACCCCTAAGAAAGAGTGGGTTATGGCTCCATATAACCATCTCACTAATACATCCATGATATAACCAACAGAAATCAAGGCCTTTGATTGGCCAAGTCGGTTTAGCCGTAGTTATTGGTGGCCTGTTGTGGCAGCTGCAGGTAAATTGTAACGTTAAAGTTAACGGTTATTTCGAGAACGTATCGAACAGCTTTACCATGAAATCTTACGCTGTACAACTACCATAAGAACGATTTCGTAAATTGGACTTAGATTATTATGACAATTTCACATGAAAATTCAAGACAATGCACTTACCCTCAGACTTCATGAACGATTTCGTAAATTGGACTTTGTTTTTCTTGATGCGTGACTATCGCAAATTAAGACTCTCTAGGTTAGTTAGAGAATCGTTGCGCGACCTCCAAATGTAGGTTATGTAAGTAAAGTAGCCTGAGGGGGAAACAAATTGCCCACATGCACTTCCTGATTGTTTAATTTGTTGATAAACGTTTTCACTGAACACTCGGTGTCCGATAATCTGTTACTACCTCTAATTTCGTTAGCGAAGATACGCCGTTACGGTCACTATTATGGAAGACCTAAAGGGTCGCACGTTCGTCAGACCATATTTGGAAGTGTCATTTGCATTTTATTCACATATTTTATCATACGCCTAGCCTACGACTACGTACGTGGACGCGGAGGGTACCGAATTAGCATATTTTACATTGTCTAAGCGCCTCGTTTTCGCTACCTCGCTGAATGCGAAAGTGTGTCAGTTACGGGAACGGGAACTGGCGTACGGTCTCAGAAACTACGCCGTGGACATAAACAGAATGAAAATTTTCTTTGAAATATAGCCATTTCGATTGACAATAAACCATTTACTACGATTCTTTAAAGTATTTGACTAGAGAGCAAGCAATTCATTTACGATGGCAGAATTTCCGTGCCGAAGCGGATGCAATGAACCACGCATGCAAACCTAGCTCTAGCCGAAAACACTTACTTAAAGGGCCTTATAGGGCTTGAGCCAAGGGGAAACTTTCACAAACTGTTGTCTATACCATCGATAGTAGCTGGTCCAAATTTCAATGCCGTACGGTACATTGCATGTATTTGCGGCATGATTAAGTGACGCCGTGCAGAGACCAATATGTTTATTGAATTCTGCGCTATACAGGGAATGGATAACGCAAGTGTATATGGAACAAATGACTGTTTTACGCTGGTTGTTTACGAGTTTTTCCATGACCACAGAAATAAAAACACCCTAACAGGTTTTTTCCCCCAAAAATATACTGCCATCATAATCCAGGGCTGTTGTGCCAGACTGTCTCGCTTTCATACATAGCGAGAACATTGAATTATAAGCTTATTACATCGTTTCTTAGTTTTTGTAAATCCAATTCGAAGTCTTTTAGGTTATTATTCTTTTCTTTTTTTTAAAAAAGTTTTTTACATTTATATTTCTTTTACTATTATGTTTAGTGTTTTTGAAGTATTATTATTATTATTACTATTATTTTTATTTTTAAGGTGATATTGATGTGTACTTTCATGTACAGGTAACACCGTAACTTACACACGCAAATTCCCCCATCGACGTACTGCTGGACGTGAGTTACACTAGTGTAACAACGGCTTCTCTGCTGTTGGTACAACGGTGAAGAAATACACTGATGGTCTGCTGCATGCCTCTTCTGCAGGTACATCGCTTGACCTCGATGATGTAACGCTAGTGTACATACTCCGATGTAACACTAAGGGAGAGTTACACTAACGTAACACTGATTTCTCATCTAGCACTGCGGTGTAGATCTCGATTGCGATTCACTTCGTCCCATTTTCAACTCGCCCCAACAACACTAGTAAACGTTTATAAATCTAAACGATACATGGACTCGAAGTACGGGGACCGAAAAATTTACATGATTTTACCTACGGTGACCAGTTGAAGCGTAGCAAATGCAACATTTCGTAGCAGAAAGTGGTGTGGGTTTTGGCTAAGTGTTTGCTAGATCTAGAACTTATATACTAGCACAACAACTTTCCTCAGTCATGGAATATCACTTTTCACATTAGGACTTAATGTTTACAACCCACCACCAACAACAAACAAAAACAAACAAACAAAACAAACAAACAAGTAAACAAACAAACAAACAAAATAAACTGACAAATGAGTAGATACATACATGAGTAAACGACAACAAACCAACGAACAACCAAACACTGCCCCCCCCCCCAAATGGTCGCATATGGAAATAACCGAAATATGGGTTATTTCCATATATGACCATTTCGGGGGGGGGGGGGCAGTGTTTGGGTGTTCGTTGGTTTGTTGTCGTTTACTCATGTATGTATCTACTCATTTGTCAGTTTATTTTGTTTGTTTACTTGTTTGTTTTTGTTTGTTTGTTTGTTTGTTTGTTTGTTTGTTTACATGTATGTTTAAATGTTTTGTTTATATTTGTAAACAGAACTAAATGAGCCTGAGCACCCTGTGCTAGTAGTACTCGGTTTGGAGGGTCTGTGGTATCTCGTATTCCACTAATGAAGTACCACTTGCGCTGTAAACACATAAGCTTACTACAATACTTAGTTGCGTTAACTAGGGAGAGGAGACACGTCACGTCTCCAAAACCAGTACGCGCGGAAGTCGTAAGCGTGTCAGTCACTAATATTCTCCCTGGTTATTATCATTATTATTTCTTATTTGGGTTGTAAACATTAAGTCCTAATGTGAAAAGTGATATTCCATGACTGAGGAAAGTTGCTGTGCTAGTATGAGTTCGAGATCTACCAAACACTTAGCCAAAACCCAACCACACCAATTATATTGTAAAGAGTTGGGGCGAGTTGAAAATAGGGCGAGTTGAAAATTGGACGAGTTGAGTGGGACGAGTTGGAATTGGGACGAGATGATCCGTCACCGTAGATCTCCACTGACGTTCAGCTGCATGTCTCTTCTACAGGTACAGCGTATGCAGGCTCGTCAGTGTAACGCGAGTGTACATACTCCGATGTAACACCGTTGTGAGTTACGCTAACGTAACAGTAACATTGTACTCCGATGTACCACTGTAGGTGAAGTACCTCGAAAGTTACACCGCTCCAATGTTAGATGTACTCCGGTGTACATCACCGAGAGTACTTTCGATGTTACACGGGCAAGTTGTCTGCCGACGTACCACCCTCCCTGACGTCACGTACTGACAACAAGTCGCGCGACCGTCCAGAGGTCAGGCGACAACCATTTTGTCACATGTCAGACGACGGCAAATACTCTTATAATTTTCACCGCATTGTCTACAAAATACGGGACAAACTACTTATTTTTGGCTTACATAAAGAGAGAAAGTTTAGCGGCATACAAGAGTGGTAACGTTATGTGAAACACCCTCCGAAATTATAGTGAGATGCATGTCCGAATGCCTGAAGACAGAAAAGGTGAAAGTGAAGATTTTATTAACAATGTACGCCACTCTGATGTCAGATATTATCACAAAATGACTACAAAGATATACAATGTCAAGAGTCAAGACAGCGAAATGTTACATGTACTTTCAAAGGTTAGTTTATTGTTTATTTCCTATGTCATGAACTGGTAAAAAGGGCAAACATTACACTTGGTGTTTGAACAGTAATGGGTAGCTAGAGTGAATGTAGACCGTCTGTTGTGTTAAAGTGGAGACATACACATTTACTAATACTATGATATACAGGCAAGAGAACATGATATATCCAAGAAAGGAGTACCCTTTATTGATATTCAACCATAGACATAGAGGTAGCATGATTCCCAAACACCCTAAGTGGGAAAAGGGTATGTTGCTTCATTTTTTACACTCTCCCTTCCACACACTCAATACTTTTATCAACATGCCTTTTGGTCTGGCCTTACTAATCACTGTTGGTTGAAATATAATGCCAAGTGTAGTTGAATGTATAAACCAGGATGTATTATATAGAATAGAATAGAATCTTTATTGCATCTTAAAACTACATTCATCTGTGACAGTGTTTGGTGCCAGAACTAATACATGCATAAACTATGTCATGCAACATTACAGTTAACTACACTCAAAACACGTCGTATACGAGGGGACATGCTGCAAGTATTTAAAATAATCAACAACATTGACAAATGTTCGGTTCCACTAGAGAAATCTACATACACTTCTACAAGAGGACATGCTGCAAAACTACGGAAACAACATGCACGATTGGATCCGCGAAAGAATTGTTTTCCTGTTCGTATTGTTACTGAGTGGAACTCATTACCGGACTATGTTGTACTTTCCAAAAACGTGAACGAATTCAAGAATAACATTGATCAACACTTTTGCACCAGATTCTGATGGGATGCCATTATCTCTGGATATTTAATCCCTAACTGAACTAAACTAACTGAACTACAGTAATATCAATAATGACAATATGGTTTATAGGTAATAAACGTTAGGTTAGATAAATGTAATGTATATGTTTCCTTATATATTTATTAGATGTTTATGTTTCTCAACAGGAAAGAATTGCATTGCTTATTTAGATAATCACATTAAATGTTGTTTAAAAAAACAAAATATCAAAAAACATACAATACATTTTTACTGAGAATACTAGCATTAATATTGCCACACACCTACACATCCATGACATTCAGGTATTTGTCCAATCTCTGAGGTCAAATGAAAGTAATTTCTCTTTCACAACACACTTATCTGTGATGATTAGGAATCCATTCTAACTGAGAGTTTTTAATCACTGCCTCTAACTTAATTACCATGTTATTATGCACAGTGGAGTCATGATGGGTGAATGGTTAGTGTGACCGCCTTGGAATCTACAGGTTGCAGGTTTGAGCCCTGTCGCTGCCTGCTGTTTGTTTCTGAGTTGCTAAAGTCCTTGGGCAAGATTTGAACCACAACTGTGCCTCAGTCAACCCAGCTGTATAATTGGGGACCTGGTAGGATGTAGGTTGCAATGTGAAGGCTTTTATCATATGCGCTTAAATGTGGGAAAGCGCTATATAAGAACCCAACATTATTATTACTATTATTATGTAAGCATAATATTTGAATATGGGACAAGCTCACAAGATTTAAATTTGAATATAAATTTCTTCCTCACAGAAAACTTGATGATCCAGCTATATGATGTGAGAACAACAAACAAATAAAGAAAACTAGGTGAGAATAATTTATCTTACATGCATTTCTGTAATGCTGGGGAATCAGAAAATTCATGTTCACCAATCATGCATAGCACTCTAAAACAGAGTTCTGGGTTGGAAGAGGCTTGTTGTATACTGGGGCTGAGCATTACTAGATTTCCAGGTTGTAATCAAGTATCATATCTGAAATATTCACCAGTAGAGAAGTATCTAAGTAGTATCTTATTTTATACTTACCAATAAAAAGTATAAAATCACATTATTAACAACAGAATTCACACTTAATACAGAGAGGTAACCATTTCAAGAATCTGCCCAAGCAAACTAGTATTTTTGTTATGTTTTATTACTGTTTATTTTTCTCTCATAGAACAAAAAACATTTAGAAGTACCAGGTATTACATTTGCATCAACCACTTTCATAAGTTTTAATATAGTACATAAATAATGTGTATGAATCTTATTTGAGTAAAACGATATTCTGTTGCAATGATTTAGTCAGAAACTTGAAAAAATCTTGACAGATGTTGTCATGCTTTGTATGGTAAATACATATCTCATTCTGACATATATGAGTACAAATGTCCACTGTTCTGCCAAGTTTGTTCCAGTTCAATATTATTAGGTTTAAATTAATGTCCTTGTCTTCTTCTGCATTTTGTCATCTTTTCTATTTGAAACAAGATGTAGCTGCTGCCATAGCTGTAGCTTTGAAAGTTTTTCCAGTCACTAACTGCAACAAAAGAGTTTTAATTTATCATTACATTTTACAGAAAATTCCTTGAATAGACTGTGTTAGTAGAAGGTTTCACATGAAGGCACAGTTTTAAAAAGTCTCACCAATACACAGTCTCTCATAAAGTTAGTGTTTATTGGGGCAGTTATTTGTAAACGTAATGTCCAAATATGGTATATTCATCCACAGACAAGTGATTTATCATCGCAGGAAGCTACTTATATTCTGTTTACATCTCTATAACAGTTGGGGTTCACTGATTGGATGAACAACTTTTTGTGCTTATTAAAGGAATTTGACCAGACATGGTTTAGTTAAACACCACATTGGCATCTAGACTGCTGCCAGGTATCATGAACTGACAGACTAACACTTGGCAATGACCATAAAAGGAGTGTGCCATTTAAAATGATAATGTTTTTATATTGATCAATATGTAAAGATGTTCATATAAAAGCAAAGTTGAACACAATCATAATAGCATAGTGTAGTGTAGTCGTTAGTCAATCATAGCACAGTATAGAACAGTTCAGTAGGGTATGGTACAGTACATTACAGTGCAATACAATACAGTATAGCATAGCTATAGTATAGTATACTAGTAGTATAGTATAGTATAGTATAGTATGGTATAGTATGGTATGGTATACTAGTAGTATGGTACAGTACAGTACAGTATAGTATAGTATAGTATAGTACAGTATAGTGTAGTATGGTATAGTACAGCACAGTATAGTATAGTATATATATAGTATAGTATAGTATAGTGTAGTATAGTGTAATATAGTATAGTATAGTATAGTGTAGTATAGTGTAGTATAGTATAAGTATGGTATAGTATAGTATAGTATAAGTATAGTATAGTATAGTATAGTATAGTATAGTGTAGTGTAATATAGTATAGTATAAGTATAGTATAGTATAGTATAGTATAGTGTAGTATAGTATAGTATAAGTATAGTATAGTATAGTATAGTGTAGTATAGTATAAGCATAGTATAGTATAGTATAGTATAGTATAGTATAGTATAGTATAGTATAGTACAGTACAGTATAGTATAGTATAGTATAGTATAGTATAGTATAGTATAGTGTATAGTATAGTGTAGTATAGTATAGTATAAGTATAGTATAGTATAAGTATGGTATAGTATAGTACAGTACAGTACAGTACAGTATAGTATAGTATAGTATAGTGTAGTATAGTATAAGTATAGTATAGTATAGTATAAGTATAGTATAGTATAGTATAGTATAGTGTAGTATAGTGTAGTATAGTATAGTATAAGTATAGTATAGTATAAGTATGGTATAGTATAGTACAGTACAGTACAGTACAGTACAGTATTATAGTATAGTATAGTATAGTATAGTATAGTATAGTATAGTATAGTACAGTATAGTATAGTACAGTACAGTACAGTACAGTACAGTACAGTACAGTATAGTATAGTATAGTATAGTATAGGATAGTATTGTATAGAATATTATGGTACAGTGCAATACAGTAGAGAAATCTGTGATCGTTGGGGATGTAGATAAGTAGATAAGATGTAAGGACAGTTTGCAAACATTTAGGTGTAAGGAAACATCATGGTGAATATTTTGGTGTATGAACACATTTTGGCAAGCATTTAGCTGTACTGAAAGTGAGCAAATGTAATACCGTGGAGCTATAGTACTTCTTGTCGCAGTGTAGTCAAACATGTATTACAGAACTGCTATAACAATTAATGCTCATTGTGTTGTGATCCACATATTTTTTCAACATCAGTTCTTAATGTTTATACATTAATTTTATAAATTATTTATTTTATGCCATTCACAGGTATCAAGTGAAAATTGATATGAGATAGGGGAGCTGAGGAAAAAACAATTGATACTGTTTAGAATGGGAGAAATAAATCAAACAAGGTAAATATATGACAAGTCTAGTTGTAAATTAGTCACGTAAGAGAATTTCGTACTACATTTTGGGAAATAGTTTCTGCATTTGTGAACAACATCATTGTGTGGACAAATTTTAGGAAAATAACACCCTAGAAAATTCAGACATTTTTGTAGACTTTGCTTTCGGGAGAGTCAGTCATATCATACTTTCACATCACAAAAGTTTCACATTTTTGCAAAGAAACACCAATTTGAATCTTACTTCACATGTTCATTGTTCTGTGATGCCTCATGGGAGTCAACAAACATGCACATACATTTGATGAACAAGTAAATATTCATGACACCTTCATACTTATTACTTTTAAAAAGTCATGAGTATTTATTGTTTATCTAATATTGTTTGTTAACTCTGATGAGGCAATACAATAATTGTGAAACAAGTTAGTTTGGCATTTCTTGGCAATCTTGTGAAACCCAAACCCAAAGTTTTATGAAAATGGTCTTATTTCCAGGAGTGGGTATTCCCTTTTAAAGAATTTCCTGTGATTAAAAAACTGACAAATGATATTTTTATAAGAATGTGGATGTGTCATAACAACTATGAAGCATATTACCTGGAATACACATTTAGTTCAGTATACCAAAAAGTTGGCATTTAATCAGGAGTGTTTATCAATCTACAAGAACAAACAAGAGGAAACGACTCTGAAACAAGAAACTGGAGTAAACACTGTGGATATACAAACAGTCAGATACACAAATTAAATGTAGACAAAAAACACTCAAACTGTTTCTTAGAACAGAAAGATTTGGGAACCATATGTACAACAAAAAGGGAAAATATATGGTATGACCATCAAGTGTCCAACACATTAATAAATGTTCAACACATAATTTTGGTGGGGAACTACAAATAAAATTCACTTTAGATAAAACTCAGATAGATTTACCTGCTTGCTGTCATTAAGAAAAACACTGATATATAGGAAATGTCTTGACTTACTTAATGTTAAGTGTGACTGTACATAGGTACATATTTTAATCCTTATCTAATATGATATTATGTTTCATGTCATCAATATCATAATAATAAAAAAATCTATAACACTTGATACTATCTTGATTGATAATTCATTGTCAGTAAAGTTGGAATGTTCTTTCTTTTAACAGATCAGGTATGTCAAATTGGTTGGTGCTTTTGGATTTTACGAAGATAAACAAACAGGCCTTAGACTACCTCTTACAGATTGGCTAGGTGTGAGAGAGTCAAACTGATGAAGACAATCACCTCAAAAGAGCCTGTCACTGTCAACCGTACATATTTCAAGCCCCTAGGACTCTAATACCTGTTGCAGTCATAAATAATTTTGTTAACTGACTGTACAGTTGATGAATGTACAAAAGTAGACAGTGATACTTTATTTGTTTGTGACTGGCATGAAATGTATGTCTGTGCATAGGTTATCATTCCCACAAATCTTTGTCACAATATATATGTGTATCAAATTTGTGTTGTCACACATGCATGTCAAAAACAGTGGAAAAATCTTGTTAGTCTTCATTAGTCAAGAAGTTTGAAAACTTCAAGTTATTGTTACTGATTAAAGTGTATGACATCAATAAGCAATACTTCATAAATATAAATTATGGTACACAGTTTAGCCTAGAGACTTATCATCTCCACAATATAATGTTGAAAGCTTTTTGATATACATGTAGTCAAACACCAAATCAAGTCCCCACATTATGTAGTTTGATGTATCACTATTGATTATAGCTTAATGTATTTGGGTTCATACAGTCCCGAGTTTATATGTACATAGACAAAGAGTATTATGAAAGAAAGGCTTGAAATTAAAAAAATACTGTTTACAGAACTATTGTTGTGAAAGAATCTGTGAAACATTTCTAGAATGATTATGATCATCACAACTTGTCACTGAACAAAGTGAACTTTTCAAAATGTAACTACATGTATGGTACAATGTGCTGTCGTCTGTTAATGGTACATTGTATAGCCAGAGATTATTTTATTTTACTACACCTATACAATTAGTCATATTAATGTATTGTGATATCTTCAGAAAATAATTTTGAAAGCAAAGTATTTTTTAAAAAACGAAAATTTAGTGCAGACTTTTACAACTTTGTATGAATCTCAAAGGGGCACAGGCAGAGTTTAGACAGTTTTTACTTTGGTTAGTAATAAAAAATACTTTACATAAAACCATGGCTAAACTTATCAAGTATAGTGTTTACAATGATTCATGTAGCCATGACGTGTCACTTTTTGCCAATCATCCAACTCATATGTTGTTCATGTAATGACAGGGATTTCCTCAGATTTGTTTTTGATACGTACCAACAATTATGTCATCCAATCTTTTATATATTATATTTAAATACCAAGATTGAGTTATCAGTATCAAGTAATGAATGAGTGTGCTTCAGTAGGTTGAATACAATATGTAACACTTCATAGGCAACAAAAAACTGTGTCCAAAAACTCTTAACTCAGCCTGTGCCCCTTTAAGCCTACCTTGGGTACATTTTAGTAAAAAAATAATTAGTATACAAACGTAATATGACAATATCACATCAGATCCATTTTTTGTTGCGTATATAATGTTGATGTACATATACATTTACAGTTTACGCAGTCAAACTTGCTACATGTTCAAAACTGTAATTTGAAGAGAAAGAATAAACATGCGAGATTGTGAAATATAATAGTTCAATGTGAGATAAAAAAAAAAACCAAAAAACGACAACACATTGGTGACTATGGTGATTTATGAGAACACTTGATTTTGTGCATGTAATGATATTTATCAGATGTATTGTTATTAAAATATCAAAAAATTGGTAACTTTTCAAATCAAATTTAGATATATGAAGTGTCTTTACTAATTGGTAGACAAAGTTTTATTATGTAACATTCAGTGACTTTTGTAAATTGCATCTACTGATCTAGAATAAATATTGTCACTTTGAGTTTGATTGACATGTGTAATTTAATTGTTTGTGTGTCTTACCTTTGAGCGTTTACACTTGTATATATGCCATGGCCCCAGGTACAAACACATATACTTGAGTTTTGTGTTTCTTTTATCCATGGATGTATTAGTCTCACTAATACATCCATGTTTTATCCAAGATCAAAACTAGGTATACGTGTAAAACAATGTTTGTAGCACGTTTTCTGAGACCATGATGTAGAAACGATCGAGTATTGCAGAACAGCTGATGAACTTTGACCTGTGTAGCAGACGTCGACTCACATGAAGATCGTACTTCGATCCGGAGATATGAGGTTTTGAACCCCCAAAACCGGCCCAAACCCCCCGTATAACCCCTTCTCAACACTCGCGGTACGGCGAAGGTACACTAGCGGTACGCCACGCGCAGTAACAGAGCAGAGAGTTACGCTACGTAACTCCAACTCTCAGTTACGGAACGGAGTGTACTGTCGATGTAACTCTCTACACTGAGTAACTCGGCGGAGTGTACTTCTGAAAGATCTAGGTATACCCTTGTACCAGAGAAGCGAGTAACAGCGAAGGTACACGGGAGTACATCTAGAGTTACGCTTGTGGGGAATTTGCGTGTGTAAATACCAAAAGTGAACAGCAAGACCAAGCTAGACTCACTTGAAAACATCAGAAAGTAACTATTCAAACACCATTTTCAAAACAGAAGCTATTACGTTGATAACTCTTTACTCAGGCCTAAAAATAATTGTTTGCTTCCGATTATCCAACCCCACCTAGTTTTTCACTGCTGAGTCGACCCTAAACTTTTTTTTACGTATTCGAGAAAAAATAAGATGTGAATTCTCACAAGAAATAATGGATGTGGAAACTGACACCAACATAGGAAGACAATACATAATAATACTTTATTTTTTAACACTTTATTTTAATGAGGGCAAAAATAGTTGACGAAACAACTAATCGAGTTTTATCACCCCAATCTCCGTCCTCACCCTCATCCCCATCATCTTCCCTCTCAAACACACATTCTTCAGGTAAATTATATTCTTCTTCAAACTGTACAAGAGTTTCTAGCTCATCAAAAATGTCAAGTATTTCTTCACCCTCTGTTAACACGATGTCATCCACTTCCATATCATTCTCTCCCCTATGTGTATATTCATTGCTTTCGCAATTTTCACATTGCTCATGATAAATCGATAGCAGGACTTATTTTGAATGTAAATATCATTGCATGTATTTGCGGCATCGCTAAACTTGTAACAATATTCGATCGCTAAAAACCCATAGCATCGTCAAAATGACAGTTTCACTGCATAGAAATTCTTGGAAGAGTGGTTTTGACTTTTATATTGTCGATAATTGATTTTTTTTTTACATGTTCTAAAAAGAATAACTACTTTCCTATGTTTGTTGGTACAGTAACATTCCTAAATCATCGAGTTGAATTGAGAAAGCGTGATGTTCGGCAACATGTCAACAAAACATTTGTCCAAAGGCCAACGTACGTTGGTGGAGGATCTATGATAAGTTGGCTGATTGAAAATGAACAATATTAATCTAATGACTATGATGGTTTTTGAAACCAACAACTGCATAGAGTGTTGACTTTCTTTACTTCTCGTCCATGTCAGAGAATTAGATGTCATTCAATACAATAAACATTGATGGTCAATACCCCTGGAAAATGAAAATGGTCACAAATGAATCTACCCTGCACGAGTTTATGGGCTTTGCCTAGTTATGATATTATAATTTTATTTACTTTACTTTACTTTACTTTACTTTTTTTTTTTAAAATCATGCAAATACTGATTCGAGTGCCTATGGCACTGGTAAGTACAAAGCAGAATAATTCATCCAAATCAAATTTGCGATTCAGATCTGGATCGCTTCTGTCTATTCGCGTTTACTAGTCACAGTGCACTGGCCTGATTGCGATTCACTTCGTCCCATTTTCAACTCGTTCCATTTCAACTCGCCCCAACAACACTAGGAAACGTTTATACATCTAAACGGTACATGGACTCGAAGTACGGGAACCGAAAAATTTACATGATTTTACCTACGTAGCCAGTTGAAGTGTAGCAAATGTAACATTTCGTAGCAGAAAGTGGTGTGTGTTTTGGCTAAGCTTGGAAGTATAACCCACTTCCATGGGCTAAGTGATTGGTAGATCTAGAACTTATACTAGCACAACAACTTTCGTCAGACATGGAATATCACTTTTCACACTTTTAGGACTTAATGTTTACAACCCAAATGAGAAATAATAATGATAATAACCGGGGAGAATATTAGTGACTGACACGCTTACGACTTCCGCGCGTACGGGTTTTGGAGAGTGTCTCCTCTCCCTATGACCCTAGTTAACGCAACTAAGTATTGTAGTATGTGTTTACAGCGCAAGTTGTACTTCATATAGTGGAATACGAGATACCACAGACCCTCCAAACTGAGTACTACTAGCTTCGATTTCATATATGCACAGGTAAATTATATTGTAAAGAGTTGGGGCGAGTTGAAAACGGGGCGAGTTGAAAATTGGACGAGTTGAGTGGGACGAGTTGAAATGTGACGAGTTGATCCGTCATCCGCTGGCCTCATGTGGCAGGTCGTCATATCGGACAAAAATTGTAATTACTGTAAACGTTCACGCTTTCACCAGGTAGCTGTTTCAATGTTTTATGTCATAATCTTATGAAAAACGATTGTCTGATTTGAAAATCATAGTACAACAAACCTTTAGTTTACTCGTGTAGCTGTACAGGCGTGTGTACTCGTCGTACTCGTCGTCTTTACTCAACAACGCAACAACATGAACAAGAAGGCCATCAAAAGGAGAGGAGGAATTACAAAGCGGAAGGTCATAATACGCATGCGTATTGCGTTCTGAAGCGCTGAAGCATTGTCTGTTGTAACCTTGTTGTAACCCAAACTCGACAACGCGCGCGCGTACATGTGTTGTAAGTATTTATAACGACGCTTCAGAACGTATACGCATGCGTCACATTTGACCCACTGGCAGCTCCCACTGGCAGCTGACAACGTTCTATAATTTTTCAGAGGAGAATTTTCTCTCAATGAGACAATATTTTATGAGAAATTATGAAGGAAATTTAGAAAACATCCAAGTCATCGCGTATTTGTTCAAATCATCGCCTACTACACACATGTACTAAGGGACCGGACAGAATTTACGGCGGGGGTGGGGGGGGGAGAAATTGGGGGGGGGGGGGGCATGAAAAAATGGGAGGCTTAAGGGGGGGGGGCATGAAAATTCTCATGGTTTGAAAGGGGGGCCGCGAAATATTTTGTCATTGAAAAAAATTAATATGTTAGAAAATTTAGCATTGCATGAGATAGCACTTGATATCGCCTTTAATGAATGTCTACACTTTCATTTATGTATTAAAATGGAAGTGTGTACGTTTGTATGTACCTATTTAGTGAAGCATAAAAACACTACTCAAGATTAATTTGATATACCCTGAATTACTCTTATATACTCCATAGACCAAGTTGTTCACACACACACACACACACTTTTTAGCACTGTATATATATATATATATATATATATATATATATATATATATATATATATATATATATATATATATATATAATTGACTGGGTGTTGATTAAACCACATTAAAGTGCTCAATACGGTTAGTAGAGCGAATTATATATAGGTTTTGAAAATTTGAACAAAATTACATGCTATTGACCCTACAGAACTGTTTCGTGAGGTGCGTATTCCTCACTCATCAGGGTTAGATTAGAATGGAATATAGTATCTGCGTATCCTTACCGTTAAATTCTATTATTCTAATGTTCCTAACAGGGAATATCTACCTAGTAACATAGCGTATTAGCATAGTTAATTGTTCTGCAATAATGATTTATGTCTATGTCTACACGACGACACAAGTTCATTCCGTTTATTTAGAGTGCAGCGATGAGGTTGACAAATTATAATGTACTTTTCAGTTATGCAGAGATTACATCTCTGACTGGAGCTGTTGTATGGTCGCGCGCGCGCGATAATTTTCCACACGCGTAATGTCGTAATCAATTTCTTTATACATACTTACTTAGTTCTGTTGAGTTTCTTGACAAATTGTTGCGGAATGAAGCTGTGTGGTTCCTGTACCGTGTCTTGAACTCGTTTTCAGTGAGTCCGACATACGTTTCGCGGATATTGTATTTTGAAAGGCGTTCGCCAAGGAAAAAAAACTCACGTAAAAGACGCAATAACGATGGAATAAATGTAAATACAGGAAAACCAGCCTAACTAACATCAGATTTTAATCAGATTGTCACTTCACCGTACCGAGTCGCCACTTTAAGTTTATACCTTGAGTGAAACAGGTTGTTTATTCATCACTGTGCACTTTTAATGAGCCGATCAATGCACATGGTGCTCAGGCTCATTTAGTTCTGTTTACAAATATAAACAAAACACAATAAACATACAAGTAAACAAAAAAAACAAAAAAAAACAAAAACAAGTAAACAAACAAACAAAATAAACTGACAAATGAGTAGATACATGCATGAGTAAACGACAACAAACCAACGAACAACCAAACACTGCCCCCCCCCCCGAAATGGTCACATATGGAAATATAAAATAATAAAAAGTAATTAGGTTGGCTCCCTCCCGGGTGGCAAGGGTCTGCTCAACCTGTTAACCATCAGCACGTTCCTTCAGACAGTGATACGATTCCTCGCGAAATTTCGTTTACGACTTGAATCAAATCATCCTTCTGGTGATGAAGTTTCGATAACGTAACTACGTGTGGTGTGGCAATTTTTTCATACCTCACTCTCAAAGGCATATTTATCTTTATGATCACCGTAGCGATTTGGTGCAATTGTCTAAATTTAAAGTCTCCGCAAATATGCACTCATAAACTTGACTCCCCCGAATCAGAATGTAATAAAATGTCGATAAATATCGATAATATTGACGATAATATTTTAGCCAATTGCATATATGAAAGGGGTCGAATAACAATTCTTGTTCCTTTGCCATCTTTACACCAAACCTCTGGGTGGCATCCTAGCTGCAATAATTGTAGCGTCTTGCTGCGGTTTTGAGGGTTTTTCGTCTGTGTTGGTGACTTTTTAAGTGTTTAACCCGCACCTAGGTGCAGACGGAGTAGTAAGACACTCAGTGAACTAGAAGACCGACACTTGAATCAGAAGACCGATTTGTCGTCATCGGCCACGGTAAAAAACCCTCAAAACCGCAGCAAGACGCTACAATTATTGCAGCTGGGTGGCATCCATATCGATTACATTCGTATTTAAATACAACAGTGTAAACGAGAGCGTTGTTGACAAATATTTAATTTGTATTAATTTATCATCTGGCGAATAAAATGAGCATGCGCACAAGGAAGGTTTGACGTCATTATCCACTGAGTCTGATTTGACACGATGTACCCGGAAGTAATGTACTATAGTGCAAAGTGGTTGTAGTCGTACCACGCCGATTGTGCTATGTACATGTACGTTTGTTTACAACTGTAAATGTTGCAAGTCCGAATTTTGAACTAGAAACTGATACAGTGAGACAACGGAGCATATTTTGTTTTTGTGTGTGTGAAAACTGAAATATTCGACCACTTCTATTTCAACTTCACTGTCACGAGTAAGTTAACCGACAATGTCGATCAGCTGTATACCTATACCAGGCTCCGTGGAGAAAGCTTTGAATTGTAGTGGACATATCTATGTTCCCGAGGAGGAACCGCTCAACTACCACGATAAAGAGTTTTGGATATATTTGGGCATCTATGTTGCCCTTGTCTTATGCGCCGGTGAGTTCAATGTTTAAATTTCATGACTAATGTCCAGTAATGACTAATGTACATGTGTATATATCAATTGTGTAGTCCTGCTTGCATACGGAGTAAGTCGTCCCTCGTGTGCATGCACCGTCTGCAAGCAGGACTCCCAAGTAGGATTGTCCTGCTTGCAGTCGGTGCATGCGTTCCGCTCAACACCTAGCTGCAATAATTGTAGCGTTTGATGCGATTTTGAGGGCCAGAATCAAACGCTACACAATTCCTCTAATGCAAATGCAAATAGACGGAAGCGATTCAGATCTGAAAGTTGGACGGACTTTTCTGATAAATTACGCCTTACCTGGCAAAATATCGGACATTTCCTAACGTCAACATTAATTACGGAGCCTTCAAGACCAAAGAAGTGTTCAGAGGTACCCCAATTCCGTCAAAATCGGCAAATGTAGCAAGGCATGCAGCAGTTTGAAACGGGTAGTACGCTGACCCCTCGCTCACGTTTTCAATGTGGTCTCGTCTATTTGCATTTGCATTAGAGGAATTGTAGCGTTTACGCGTTTGATTCGGGTTAAACGTCGGAACGAAAAAAGGCACAAAAACAGACGAAAAAGCCCTCAAAATCACATAAAACGCTACAATTATTGCAGCTATGGTTGACCAAAAGAAAGAAAAAGGTTCTCTAGTGATCTGAGGGTTGACTTACGCTTACTCCGTCTACAACTTGGACTAGTTTGTTGATCAAATGTAAGATATACATCACTCTATGGGCGATACTTCCATGGATATACCAATGTCGACTAAAAATTTAACCAGATGGATTTCATAATAGTATCGATTGATAATCAATCAGTCAGTCAGTCAGTCAGACAGGCAGTTAATAAGAATAAGTCAGTTAGTCAATTAAAATGTCAGTCAGTCAGTCAGTCAGTCAGTCAGTAAATCAATCATTCAATCAATCAATCAATCAATCAATCAACCAACCAATCAATCAATCAATCAATCAATCAATCAATCAATCAATCAATTAATGTCATTCAGTGAACAAACAAACCAATTATCTATACTGTAAACTAGTCTAGTGTTATCCTTCATCAAATCTTAAGATCTCTCCTTCAGTCTAGTTCAATGAATTCCTGAGATGCATGAGATGAAACTTCAAATTCAACCATAGACTGTGTAGATACGTCGTGACGTTTCGCCCTCACCAGCCTCCTCTGACAGGCATTGGCCGATGTGTGAGGGTTTCCTGTCATGTGTACCTTACAGACTAATTCAACCACAGCCACCCACACAGTCATTAACATGATTTCTTCATTAATCAATCACAGAATACTAACCAACAACAAGTTAGTCTTTATTGCATATTGGGACAGTTACATCATGTGTACAAATATGGTATGTATGTTGGCTGAGGATGCTATTTATATACACTGTTTACTGTACATCATTACATAACAGTTGGGTTTGCTCATTTGCATGAACAAGTTTTGGTTATGATTGAGTCAGTTTGACCAGACATGGTTTATGTTTATAGAGACCACATTGACATCCTGAGAGTGACCATAAATACACTATCAGAGAGTGTGTATAGTAAGAAGAACATATTAAACTGAACAAAAAATATCACAATATTCATCTACTATTCATGAAACAAATAAACATCATCCTCAAATTATTTGTAACCAGCCTAAAATAGTCAATTTTCCAGTTCCAAGATGCATTGCGTGAGATGACATAGCTTATGTCGTTACATTTAGTCTTGTTTTGTCTTTATTACATTTGAAATAACATTTTCATTAGGAAATGATGGAAAGACATGTTGACCTCTTTGATTATGAGTGATTTTATAGAACAAAGACTAAATGCCATCAGTGACAGAGAAGAATTTTACATGTGAACATGGGATACGGTCAGGTGACAACTGTCACCCTGAGTATTGTGTGAAACTCCCTCAGCACGTACCCAATACATGGTGTTGTATGGAGAGATCGAGATGCACAGTGTGGCAACATGTCTATTGGTGTTTTAGTTAATTGGCTTCTCTTGGTTCCATGCATAGTTTTATAATTATACTAGAATTGTACAAATGAAATCATCAAACTTATATCTGTGAATTATATTTCATATTTCAAGGTCTAATGTCTGGTTTGACAATGGGATTACTATCATTGGACTTGATGAGTTTGAAAGTGCTGAAAGAAGGTGGTAAACCACACGAGAAGAAATATGCAGCAAGAATTCTACCACTGGTGAAAAGACATCATTTATTGTTAGTGACATTACTATTAGCTAATGCTGGTGCTGTGGAGGCCATGCCATTATTTCTAGACAAAATATCCGACCCTGTAACTGCTATATGTGTATCTGTCACAGCTGTATTGTTGTTTGGAGAGTAAGTATCGTTTACAATAATTTCATTTCAATATGAACTCATCTTACATCAACTCTCATCCCAGTTAGGGCTTGAACTTAACTTTTTTCTTTGGTTGTCCTAGTGGGCTACCACTTTCAGAAAGTGATAGCCCAAGGATGGTGACCAATAGTTCCATGTTTATGAACTGAAAAGAGTTCCTCTATATAATTATATGATGAACTTTTATTATGTGTGTTTGGGTGTTATGGACGTTGCTTTATGTTTGGGTCATTGGGTTTCCTATTATCAAGGGGTTCTGTGGTTGATATTGTAGGCGCTAGAATATCTGGTATGGTGTCAGTTAAAGCTGTGTTACTGCCATTTGTTTCTGAGTGCACATGTGAAATTCTTGGACAAGGTTGGAACTGTGCCTGTTTTGCAGTCAACGTAACAAAAGATATAGCAAATGTGAACATGGATCATTTATAGCTGTCCGAAGATATGGAAGGCACAGTTTGTGCAGTAAACAGGATACCAAAACTTATATTTCAAAAATAAACTATAGAGAGTAGATGTCATCTGTGTTCCTTTTCAAGTTAAATAATTGATAGTTGTAAATGTCCGTAGTATTTCATGATGGCTTGTATTTCAACATTGTAACAAACCTTTATATTTTTACAGAGTGGTACCACAAGCTTTATGTACACGCTTTGGACTTGCAATAGGAGCTATATTGTCACCGTAAGTATTTCATGTTGTGTTTGTCGGAGTGATCATTGTACTCGTGATTGTTGTAAGTATTTCATGTTGTGTTTGTTGGAGTGATCATTGCACTCCTGGTTGTTGTAAGTAGGTAAAGTATATTACGTGATGGGGTGCCCTCAAGCATCAGCCACCACCTTTGTAGAAGCAGGCTGATGACAAGGACAGAGTGACAATGACATATCTTGCAGTCTAGGTTGTCTTTTGATTGTCTATATTGTTTGAAAGAGTAAGTTGTTGCCATGGTTTCATCAAGTTTTTAATACTAGGCTAGTTGATTCTATTCATGACAGCCGACCTTCACTACTTGTCCGAAAATTACGAAAATGTACTTTGCGAAAAGATAGAATTAACAGAAAGTTTTATAATTAAAACAGAATGAGGAAAACAAATATTACTTGGAGAAAAAGTTAAAATTTAAGTAAAAGATTCTTATGTGATAATGAAACTACTTGTATAATATCTTAAAATTTAATACAAATTAATATCAAATTTACATCAGAAATAAACCGTTTCAATTTTTAATGGTATTTTGTCCAAGAGAGAACTCCCAACATATTCTGGGTTAAATTCAATTATAAGAAAGTCTGAGGTCATTGTACAAATATTTGAAATAGATGTCAAAATGATATCAAAATTTAGCCATTTTTCAATCCAATATGGCCGCCAAATATTGTGTTAACTCTATGGGAAAATAACAGATTAATGATTTCCCTGAAAACAAGATTGTGAAACCCAAAATTTCATTTATTATTTCAAAATGACCAGCGACGTGCTTTCATATGAATTACTGAGATGTATTTGATTGAATATTCTTTGATTTAATTTACATATTTTGTGTAGTTATTTGTTATTTATGTGTTTTTTTTTAATTTCATGGTGAAATAAATAAAATATGAAATATCGCGATGTTTGGAGACACTTTGATTTTCAAGGATATTGGGTCCTTGAGACAGTCATTCTATCTTAAATATGTATAGAATTAGTGGTCAGGTAGAAGTAACATACAAGTTTAACTTCATGGTATGTACTAACTGATGACTTAAATATTGTTTGCTCTGTGTTTGTTTTGCTAGGTTGGTATATTTCTTAATGGTGGTTACTTTCATTATATCATGGCCGCTGTCTAAGTTATTAGATTGCCTTCTTGGAAATGAACACGGTACCTTCTTTAGAAGAGCTGGTAAGTATCCATGAATTCCTGGAATTGTTTTAAAGGATATCATGTTTTCTCTATTCTATATCCTTTCACCTCTTACTAATACTATAGCTCTGAAAATATGTACAGTTGTACATACGCATGTTGGCGCTAGATCAGTGGTGTCTTTGTGACAGAGGACTAACAGAATGCATACATACATGTAACTATATAAATAAAGTGCAAAAGTAACAAGTAATATAGTCCTTATAAATCAGAATAATCCTTGATGTTTAGAATAAAAACGATTTGACAAAAAGCAGAGGTAAGATAAACAAATATTGTACCCCTGATAAAATAGAACAATATACTATGCAAGTTCAAATAAATGGTAAAGTAGTACTTGTAGAAAGATCTAAGAATCACATGCACACCACAATGAACCCAAACACCCACCCTGAAAGATAGAATTAGCATTACTTGCAACATGTGTAAATTCATGTAATTTTGTTGATTAAGGATTATCTTCATTTTTTGTCAGAACTTGGTGTGTTGGTTGATTTACATACTGAAAAGACAGACGAGAATGAAGAACCTCTTAGTGTTGATGAAGTGTTAATTATTAAAGGAGCTCTTGATATGAGAAATAAGATGGTGAAAGATGCATATACTCCACTAGAGAATGTCTATATGATTGATATTGATGAAAAAATGGACCATCAACTCATGAACCAGGTAAGGAAAGTAACAGATAAAGGCTTTTTAGATGAACATATATTTGTCTGTGTGCATATGTAAAGAAGCCACAGACAGACACACACACACAAAGACAAACACAGAAAGACAGACGCAGACACACAGACAGACAGACAGACAGACAGACAGACAGACAAACAAACAAACACTCAAAGACTGACAGACAGACAGACAGACACACAGACACACACACAGACATAATCCATTCATACACCTATACATGTAGGTAGGTATAAGTGGAACTGAGAATGTATAATAACCAAGCTAATGTTGCAGCTAATCACTCAATGTTATAGTACACAGTGATATTGATGTTGTCATGTTTTAGGTTATGACCCTTAAATAACACATCACAACACATAACATTTATATGTTACCATAGACATGGTGATAGACTAGTGATGAATATTTGGTGGGTAAAATGTCAGTTGATTTCAATCAAAATAGTCCTGTGGAGAACTATATTTTGTAAGATGTATTCTTATATTTATTTATTTATTTATTTAATTAATTAATTAAGTAATTAATTTATGTATTTATATTGTTATTTCAAATTAAGTATGAATATCAACATACTTCATTAGCTGCAGTACAATGTATTACTAAAACAGCGTGCCCTTTACACAGAATAACCTGCTAAAGTAAAAACTAAAGATATGTGTTCACTTGGCTGATATAGTCTTATTTACCAGTACTACTCACAATTAGGCCGTTGTTATCTGAAAGACTATCACACTTTACATTATCATAGTACGGTTGCTAACATCTGTAATTGACAACTGTTTAGTAACCATGGTTATTGTCTCACTAGATACTATATCTACATCATTTCAGGTCATCAGCAAAGGTCATTCCCGAATTCCGGTGTATGAGGGCAGCCGTATAAATCTAAAGGGAGTGTTATTGGTAAAGACACTGATAAAACTGGATCCTGATGACGGAGTTACTGTCCGAGAAATCTTTTCTAAACAGTCCAGAAAACTTCCAGTTGTACCTGAGACGACACCATTGTATGATTTATTGAATGAATTCCAGACTGGAAAGACTCACATGGTAGCTGTGAAAACAGTGGTCGAAGATGATGACGTGGACAGTGATGTACAGGTAGGTGTAATCTGATTGGCTTAGGCTAGTGTAATCACATGAGTGACATGTGACAGTCACATGGTAGCTGTAAACACAGTGGTCAGGGTCACTAATGCAGACAGTAAAGTGGAAGTAGGTGAAATCTGATTGGTGTAGAGTAGTCACGTGAGTAACATGTCACAGTCATACAGTAGCTGTTGAGGTAGTGGTTGAAGGTGATGATTTATACAGTAATGTAAAGGTAGTGTATTATGATTGGCCAAAAGAAATCATGTGACTGGCAAGTGATATACTTAATTGTCATGTAATATATAATAATCATCATTGGCTTCTTTCAACAAAATATGATGGCATTGAAGTGAGGAGATTAATTCAGATAACATCATTTGATTTTAATACATTGAAAAGGATCTTTTGATGTGATTTTTGCAACAAAATATCTTTACGCTTCAAACTGATATATTGCATTCAATCTATAGTAAACCACAGACAAGTAAGAAACAGATTAGCAATGGGTATTGTTCCAAGGTGTAATTTTGGGGATTACCAGCTCAATCCTTACCTCGGGTATCAGTTTTTTGTTGTTTAAACAACACCATGTCTTTCTTACTTGTCTGTGAGTAAAACATACATGGTTTGTTTCATTTTAGGACATTGTTGGCGTGATTACTCTTGAGGACATTATTGAGGAGATTTTACAGGAAGAGATTCTTGATGAAACTGATGCATTTGTTGACGTGAATAAACGTATCACGGTAGCTAGAGCCAGGGTAGCAAGGTCATTATCAGTTGATCCAACCAGAAGACAAAGAAGTCCGGTAAGAAAGAATAGTTTATGTTGTTGTCCATATCATCACAACTGGTCCAATGCATACATTTTCCATGCATGTCATCTGATAGAAATCAATCAATCAATCAATCAATCAATTTGAAAATTTATAGAGCGCCTGTATCCAATAGGAAGCAAAGTTCAGAGGCACTTTACAGTTGTATATTGAAAACTAGGGTAATATTTTGCCCTTTCTCAATGTGGGCAATCAACTCAGAAGTCTCATTTACACACTCTCAGTACTCATAAGACTACACCCAAATCTCAGTTCTTATGGTAAGTTTGAATGCCTATACAAACCAGTAATTGAGTGGGGAGGCGAGGGGGAGTAGTTACAGGTATGTGTATGTATGTGATCTCACAGAAAATAGTTTATTTACAAGAAAGTTATAAAATAAAACTTATCCATTAAGTACATATTACTGAGTTGCAAGGTGGGTAGGAGCAATTACAAGTAAGTATGGGATCTCACAGAAAAGTATTTCTTTACAAGAAACGTCTGAACATAATTTGTGCATTTTCCGTCATTGTTCATTGTTCTCATTCAAAAATGTGGCTGGTGATAGAGGGCACCCTCAAACACTTATCAGATACACATTTCATCTTTAAGGTGTAAGGTTTATCATGACATATACACCCATTACTCATTTATCATTACAGATTCATACTAGAAGTCCAGTTTCACCAACACTTATCATCAATGCCGAAGTCCTTGACAACACAGAAGACACAAGTCCATTGCTTGATAGTGAACAGTTAATTGGCTCTAGCATCAATGCGTAACCTTGGTGATACATTTGTTTTGGACATCACTTCTTCACTTCCTTAAAGTAACCTATTGAGCCATGGTTTATGTTTTTTTGGGGGGAGTTAACTGATACTATTACCAATGTTTCACTGACTTCATTACTACAGGTATTACCTAGCTTACAAGTTTTTGGGCAAATTTTTCACTCTTTTTACTGAGAAGCATACTCAACTACCACTTTCTGTGGGCAGAACTGGATTTTGTAATCAGCCATAATATACAACCGATTTGATTACATACAATGTAAGATCAATAGTTCGGTGTAGGATACAAAATTCTTTTTGTTTGGAGGTGGTTTTCTTAACCATTTTAGGTCTCATTCTACAAAAACGATTTTACTTTTATAATAGTGGAATCTGTTTTGTACCGTAAAAATACAAATATTCCTACAAAAAAAATGTCAAATTGAGAAATGGAAAATTTTCACTGTAGTAAATGCTGTATTATGTATAGTTGATGTAAACCCCTGTTGTGGCATCTAGTATACTAACAATGCTAGAAGATAATTTTTAATAACATCAAAGGCATACATTAACATTAACATAATTATTATAAAATAGTTTAGTCAGGGTTTTATCATGTATCATACATTTGCGTATTTGAGTAAAAAAAGACTTTCAAAAAAAACTCAGCTTTGAAAACTTTTCATTTCTAACCACATTATAATAAAAAACTTGTGTCATTATTAAATGAGTTAACTAAGGAGCCCTATCTACATAATGAGTTAACTAAGGAGCCCTATCTATATAATGAAATTCCAGTAGACAGATAGATGTATGTATAATACTAGAAACATTCTATAGATTTTAAGTAAGAAAAATATTAAGTTTATGTTTATTAGGTCCTTGAGAACAAAGATGCACACATTCTCGCACACCAGAGCTTGTATATTTTCTGTGACACTGCAAAATAAGGACGTACATGTTTTGGACGGTGTACCATACAAGGCTGAGGTTTATGATAGTGAGATGCACATTGACTGTCTGTTATTAGTATACAGATCTGAGGTACTTGTATATGTAAAGATGTGTTACTTTGAATTTTTTGTTTTGTACTGAGTTATAGTTTAGTAGACTTTGACTTTGATAATGTCGGATCTAGGAGATGTATTGGCCAGTATGCATCTGTAAGAGGGCGCTATTCTCCATTCTAGGGACAATAGACATCAAAATAACCAATTCTGCCATTTGAAATGCAATATTACCCGACAGTGAACACATTATTGGTACTAGACAAATTGTAGTGCTACAATGTTTCATTGATATAGTAAATTTTATTTAAATGATAATGACAACATTACATTCTTTCCTTTAATTTATTAATGATTTGTATAGTTTTCATATTCAGTAATTATGCATATATAACACATATAATAGTTTCATTAATTCAAGTACACTTAAAATTATAGCAGAAAAAGTAGGAAACTGTAAGTGTGGGTGGTTAGTCTGCTGAACTGCACAGAACTTCAGAAGGAGTAAACAAGACATTGGACGCTACTACTAAACTGGTGTTTTGAATTTTTCACCCAGTCATAAATATTTGGTATTTGCTAAACCAGGATGAGGTCATTGTGACTGTAATATAAGAAAACAATCACTGAGTTTGTAGTAGGAAGCTTCAGGAACGTTCATTGACAAAGAAACCATTATTAGAAGAATCTTGAATTAAATCCAAGGCGTTTAATTTGATCAGTTATCACTGCTGAAATATTTCACAATACAGTACATAAATTGTATCATTCAGTGACTTAATTTATCCGTAGATATTGGAGACAGAATCGTCTATGACTAAACCCATTCACTGGTAATAGACACATCTATGACTAAACCCATTCACTGGTAATACATGTAGACACAAAATAAATACTTCATAATCTTAAATTGTCTAAATATAAATGATGTAAAACTATATAAATAACTCGATTTTACTTGAGACTGAGATTATAAGGTGCTGTTTACTTTGATTAAAGTAGAAATATTGGCATGTCTTTCATTTGAGATGAAAATGTATTAGTTGTTCAGAAAGATTTGGAGGGGTGGGGGGGGGGGCGATGGGGGATTGGGGAGTTAGCTGTTTACTTTAATTAATTGGAAATTTTTGCATGTCTTTCATTTGAGATGAAAATTTTTCAGTTTGATTCATTAAGATTCAATATAAAACCAGAAGTACAGTCTTTTTAATATATTTTTCACTCTAAGCACTGTATAATTAGATATTATCCCATGCACAAGCCAGATTCAAAAACAAAATATGGAATATATACTCTTGTTGTTCTACGTCATGACAACGCATGTCTACATCACAACAACTCATGTCTACGTCATTGGTTCAGTTGTATTCAAAATATGAGTCAAAACGTTTAAAATTGCCATTACTTTTCATATTACTGGCACTGGTATAATTACGTTATCCTCCAATATTTTCCTTCATTCAACTGGAAAATACTCAAGACCTAAGGATTGTCACTACGAGTTGCTAGGCAAGTAGTGACAACAATCCCTTAGGTCACTCATATGTTATGGTTGAACAAAGACAAATATTGAGGAATAAATATCTATTAAAGTATTCCACAATACTTCTCATTTTTAATCTGAGGTGAATATGAATACCATATGCAGTAGTCAAAGATGAGTTGTGACAAATGCTTTTATGTATTTTCTTGCTGAATTAAGAAAAAATATTTTATAATATAAATATCTCTATTCCTGCAAATGCTTAAATTTGAGAAAAAAAATGTGGAAAAGGAGGGTGATACTGGCTTTTATTTTGAGTATCCTTGAACCATGGATGTAGACGCATTGTTGTTTATGACATATAAGGACCAAGATATAAATCCGGTATTTTTGTTCAAAGACTTTCAACTTGGCTTGTGCATGGTATAATGTGTGGTGTATAGCAGTAAATTTGGGAAAGTAAAATATGATTTTATACGCTTCAGTAGCCTGTCTATGGTGCTGATCCATGATGGTAATAGCTTATGAACGCTATCAGAGTCACAGATAAGTGTTGTAGACAGTCTCAGATGTCAGTACAAAATATGTCAGTGGAATGTAAACATTAATGGGAATTTGATTATTCAAATGATGGGACCATTTTTACAATGCATATTATATGTTTCAAAATGTATCCAGTCTTCCATTGGTGACTTAATAAGGCCATATGCAATAAATACATTATCACATGGACTCATGATGTTGAAAATATAAGGGTTAAATTGTATGTTTCAGTGCAATTTATGATGTTTTCAAAACGAGGACCAATAAATACCATACTCATTACATATATATCATTTTGTTCGTTGTTTCATTTCAATTCTCAATATACTGTCGTCATTTTTCATGCCATCATCAAATGAAACTTATACCACACTGCGTGATCATACTCTTTCATTAGAAATTAATAATCAGTTGTTATGAACTGGAAAAGAGAAAACCCATACTGTATTGCGGCAACTGTGATCAGGAACTGATTTCCAATTCAATGTAATCAAATGCCCCAAATATGTGCATAGTTATTTTTGTCACAAACAGGAAATGTTACTATGTCATGAAACCAAGCTTATGACTTCCTTTAGATTTATTGATTCTAGTAATACAATGTGGCATGTTAATTGTATGGTTTTGAGTCTGATATCACTACTCGTGTATGCTAAAAAACACCCACAATAAATCCATAAATTATGCCCATAACATGACTGTCTAGGATCCAGTTTACTGCAGTATGCCAGAACACTTGCCTCCATTTTATAGACCACTCTATTTAACAAAGCTTACCATGCTAGCTATGCCTGTATAAATTGCATTAGTCTGTCTTCACCAAGTTTATGTCGGAGACATGATATCATTTTGCTAAGTGAAACACTAACATCTCTCTGAATTTACAGGAAACTAAACACCAAACACGAAGGTCTGATGGAGATGTGTCATTCTCAGTAAATGTGGATATCAATGACAGAACACCACTATTGGAAGATAATGAAGACATACAAGAAACTAATGGTCAAAGTACATTTTATAATTAGAACTTGGACCAAAGAACAAATCGTTGCTGGGATAAACACATTAAGTTTCAAATTTTCTAATACCAAATTATCAGATTAGCCATGAAAAGTGTACTGAAATGTTTTAAAATTGAAAGTGACAAACCAATGTAATATTTTGATTTACTATAATTTGCCAATTTTGGTTATAATTTTCAAAAAAAGGGTAGAAAATTAATTCCTCTGGTGGGTTGGAAACCAGACAGTTTTTAGTTGGTGAATATGCACAGGTAATGCCATATATATTCTCCTTTATTGTTGAAATGAACTGTAGTCTAGTGTGTATACATGCAATTTATATTTATGACATCTCAAAAATCAGTGTGCCGTCGTAGTCAAGACATTCTTTAGTAACTCCAGCATTTAGTGAGTAGATAGTCTGGTCCCCTGCCCCCTTTCTACCGCTGCTGGCGCTACACTCACGAAAGGAGTCAGGTATGGGCCACCATTTTTGTCAGGATCTTGACAAAAATGTCGGACTACCACGTGACATCACTAGCCAATCAACAGTACAGACGCTCGTATACGCGTAAAGTTCAATTTGGTGAGTCGTAGCAACATGGCTGTCACTGTCAGTAAAACCCCAGCGAAAATAAACACAGCAACATGTGTAGTTTGTGGGAGTGACGGACTTCACTTAATTTTTAAGAAAATTCGCAACAGCAAAGATAATCAGTTGCACATGTTGCTACTCAAGTATGGTGAAGTTGATGTTACCGAAGGTCAGATTTGTCGTAACTGTGAACGACGGCTGCACACTATCGACAAAATGGTAAGCAACTTAAAGGAGAAATGCCAGTCTCAGTCCATGCACCAAATCAGTCAGGTAAAACGATGTGCGAAATCCCCGTTGCAAATAAACTTTTTGACCAATTAGCACACTCGATACTAATGGCCAATCACAGCCATGCATTAAGTGGCCCATACCTGACTCCTTTCGTGAGTGTAGCGCCAGCAGCGGTAGAAAGGGGGCAGGGGACCAGACTAGTGAGTAGACATCTTCCGACCGCAAGGGGGCGGGCTTCTATATACAGCTCTCTCAATCCGAAGAATTCAATGGCGTGGGGAGAACTATAATACTTATATCATATATAGTCCGTGGCCAATCAAGATGGGGATGTATGACTCATCATTTTTGGTTTCTATTCTCAAATAACGGGCATTCTGCACAATTTATATGTCTTGACATGGGCCCGACCTTGGAGCCCGACCCGTCATTTTATATACTTTTTATTCAATCAGTTCCAGAGATCAGTTCCTTCAATCAAGACAGTCATAAAAAATTGGCAGGGTATATTTTTAACAAGTATTTCGTCATTTCAAGTATACCGAGATGTTGTATAAATGTATTTGCATATTTATACACTTGAATTACGTCATCTATTTTGTAACCTTTGCACAAACAGTAAATAAAAAAACCACAAATATGTATCTGTTGAAGAGGTGTCATACTGTGTGTAAGAGTACTTAAACTTTTGGTGCACGTCCAACTCGGCCCACTCATTGCCAACTCGGCCCACCAACTCAGCCCACCAACTCGACCCATCCTCTGCCAACTCGGCCCACTCTGTTCAATTCGTCCTAGTTGAACTAGTCCCAGTTTCAACTTGCTTCAAGTTCAATACGATTGCGATTCCTGTTTCTCTTCTTTGACGTTCATGACTTTGTTATAAAAAGTTCAAAGTCCAAAATAGTTGAGGCGATTCGTCTCCGTGTACCTTAAAAGTGCAGGAGTGCAGTAGGACGAGGCTGAGTCTGGATAGACCTTGGCTTGTCTTCTGTATCTGCTTGTTCAGAATATCATTTCTATGACAAATTAACGTACGACACAGTGGGCCGAGTTGGTATCACTGTACTAAATGGGCTGAGTTGGTAATGATGTGGGCCGAGTTGGCAATCACCTGGATTTCCCAGTCTACTGTTTTCATAGATATTTAAACACTTCAATCACGCTGTTGGTAGGGAAGTAACGACCCGTATGTGCTATTGACGTGTAGTTTGTTTACAGTAACATATAGTTTCGACATGACAGTGAGCAGACTCTCTGTTTTGTTGAAGTGAAATATTACCATGGCACGCCATCCTGAAACCCACTGAACATTAGTCATACCCCTGATACGTACGATACCCCCCCCCCCCCCATATCGGTGGTTCATACCCGGGTTCATAGTTCATAGTTTATAGTTCAAGAACCCAATACATTTCATATTTGGTGTATTTCCAAATAACGTGTGATTTTCCAAACTCCTTTTATCTGCAATTAACTTTGTAAAACGAGTTCACGACAGTGAGGACTACAAACGTTGGAATCACAAATTCATGATTTGTGTAACTGATTAAAAATTACATTTCCTCATGTTAACAGTCTCAAAACACATGCTTCTCCATTTTTGGAGAAGTCACAGTCAACGGATATTCACAATAAGCTTATTGTAATTGGCGAAGGATCAATATTATAAATTATGTTATATCAGATAGAGTTTTGTACAGTGTATATTGTAGACAGTGCTAATAACCATCAGTGGTTGAAAGATAAATAAAAGAGATTGATAAAATTCGACCCACCTTTCAATATTCACCCGTGACCAGCTGGACTAAATTCGCAACTAACTGCTGTGAATCATGAAGAGATGGATATTGTTACTTTAATAGACATATTACAACTGTAAATAACTTTAAAAAACCCAATTATATACCAAAGTTTTTAATTCACTCATTATTATACCATTATGCCATTGGCTAAGGGGTAATTACCTAGTACATTGCCAGTTTGTGCTTCCATGTTGACCTATGACCAATGAAACTAGAAAACTGTTTAATCGTAGGCTTTGACGTGAAAGATTTTGTCATTATCATTGTGGTAGTCGGAGACGGTTGGGTTCAGTTTTTTTTAAATTAAAAAAAAAAATTCTTCGAAATACAACCTGTAAACTGTGAATAACTCAAACTTAGCGTGGCTGTAGGTTTTCAAACATTTGCTGACTCATTAGGAGAACCAACAGAAATTTGGAGTCTATATGGTATAGGTTATTTCTGTATCTGTAGAATACTGTGTAAACATCCGTGTACGGATTATCACATAGACAGGTACGTAATACCATGGAAGTATAACTTATACTTCCATGGTAATACGCTGTCGAGGTAGCAGGGAGCAAGTTAGTAATAAGAGCTTAATATGACTGTTGAACAATTGACATGACATCCAGGGATTGTAGACACTGTTTAAAAGTAGTACTAGGTTGCACTTCCTTGATGTTGACGGGTAAACAGTTCTCTACAGGAATTGTCTGTGGCACGAAAGAGTAACCGGGTATGCATTTATTGTTGAGGGAATATGTTGATAGCATTTCATTATCAGGAGTTTGTCTTGATGACCGTGTGTGGCACGTAATGGAAGGATGCATTTGTCAACTGTAATGGTTTGGTTTGAAATTTTGTAGATAAGTGTTAACCTTGCCATGGCTCTGCGTTCTACTAGTGATTTCCAGTCTTGTTTATGTAGCATATTTGGACGTTAGACTTGCGGTTGTAGTCATTGAGTAGTTCATAGAGCGCATGCGCATAATCACATAAGCAAATTTCAACAGGCGTAATTGTTTATTAAAGCTCACAAAATACAAGAAATTTCCGTACAGGTTTTAATAAGAAGAAAACAATTACACCAACTGTCTCATCACAAATTCTCTGGAACATTTATTGTAACACTTTAGTTCTTGCCTTCTTGTAGCTGTACATGTATTTTGTTTGCATCTGGTTGATAGTGGAATAATATTATCACATGTAAAATTAACAATTTTTAGCACAACTGAACTGAGCTTCAATAGTGTTATAGATATATATGTATGTATGTATGTATGTATGTATGTATGTATGTATGTATGTGTTACGATCCAAAATATCGTATTTCGGAATTATGGGAATAAATTCTACTTTTCGGCATTATAGGCCATAGGTAGGTCAGAAATAGACTGGCGATGACGAAGCTGGGCAAACATGATGTAACTGAAATTCACATGATTGGTTAGAGAAAAGTATATAATAACTTTTATGATGGCGTGATCTTATGGCGTGATTTTCTATATTTAGTTGTTGTGTAAGTTCCATTGTAGTGGAAGTATATTTAAAGTGAGAATTAAACATCCAGAAGCACTCGGGTAGGTGATTCTGGCAAGCCGAAATATCTTCTCAGTTGTGACTAATTCCCGACTTGGACCTGAACGATCCCGTACGAGAGTATGAGAGTGTGAGTGCTAGAGTGTAACGTCTGAACTATCCATACTTATACCGTTCAACTCTACGACTCGCATCACTGGTGGAAAATCCAACTGGTCCATTTAATGTTATTACGTTCTGGTAGAAGACTGAGAAGAAAACGACATTTACATCCTTGTCAACGGCCACCTACAATAATGGCAGAAGCAGACCCGAATATCCAGCAAGAAGCTCCACAGCCAGAAAACAATGGAGCAGAGGTCAACCAAGGCCAGCGGCAAGACGCACGGCTGGCTCACCAAGAGCTACAACGCATTGTCAACAGAATGCAGAATTTGACGGTGGGTAACGATATCATACCACCTCAATTTTATGGGAAGGAAGATGAAATACCAACCAGATGGTTGCGTAAATTTGATGCATATGTCGTCCTTAAGCAGTTTGACAATATTCAACGTCTGAATATTTTTAGTCTGCTTATGTCTGGTGAAGCAGAGAGATGGTACACGTCCTTGCCTGACGACCTGGCGAACAACTGGGAGAACATGCGTGCAGCTTTCATCGGACGATTCCAGAACAGAGCACCACAGTGGCGTATAGATCAAGAGCTAAGAACAATTAAGCAAATGGACAAAGAAACAATCGAAAAATATGCCTCACGTTTAAGGGATATGTGCTATCGTTATAACAGAAATGATAACGAGCTTTTTAGTTTATTTTTACAGGGGTTAATACCGTCTATACGTAGTACGGTAGTCAACAGAGATCCGGTCAATTTCCAGGAGGCCGTGGCTTTCGCCCGAACAGCAGAAGTGGTAGAACGGTTCGACGATGATGTCAAAGCACTGAAAACTGGTCGTACTTCCGACACGTCTACAGAGGTTTTACAACAAGCCTTCGACTCTTTGCTAAAACAGAACGAAGTTCTACATGAGAAGCTATCAGCAGCGGCGGTGACGCCCCTCCCTGTACCAGCAACGCCTGTTCAAATACGACAAGAACCATACGCAAACGCTGGACCACGGTCACGGGTAGGACAGAGCTATAATTATTCTAACGTAAATAGACCGCCAGTAGTAACTCCACGTTATGGCGGTCGACAAGTTAATACGGCTAAGCAGATTTGTAAATTTTGTAATAAGCCAGGGCATTCTAGTCCTAATTGTTATGCAAATCCTGATCGTGGGTGTTACAATTGCGGGGAGATAGGCCATGTGGCCAGATTTTGTGATAGAAATGGTGCACGATATGCTTTTCCAAAAAACGGGTAAACGTTGCGAGACGAAAATTGTATAAGCAGTCAGATGAGAAATCTCGCAACGGAGTATCTTTAAATCTCAATTGTGTTAATTTGCCAGAGTCAATGATTGTAAATGATAATTTAATTAATGTGCGTATTTTTGATCGTAAAGTTTCAGCACTTATAGATACAGGTTCCGATGTATCAATAATTTCAGAGTCTTTGTTAAATAATATTCGTAAGTTAAGAAAGTGTAAGCTTTTCAAATCAAGTTATAAGATAGTTACTTTGCCAGATGGGCGTACTTTGCCTATTTTAGGATGTCTTAGAATTCCTGTTTTCTTTACTAATCGTGCGATTACTATGCAAGTCTATGTCCTCAAAGAATTGAAGCAGGATTTAATTATAGGCCATGATTTCTTACGTAGAAATGGAGCTATTATTGATTTTATGAAGCGCAAAGTTACTTTACGTCCATCGTCCCTTATACGCGCGTCTAAGACATATTCTATACCTGCTCGTTCAGAGTGTGTTATATCGGCGCGTGTTCGTGGGAATTACCCTAACGGTATAGTAGGTCATACTACAAACACAATGTCGCTTGCTCACATTGGTATTGCTACTGCAAGAGTTTTAGGTGCTGTGCAGAATGGGCGCGTTCCGGTTAGACTAGTAAATTGTAAGGATACGCCTGTAAAATTGAGGAGAGGTACTCGTTTAGGTAATTTCAGAATTTTGCCAGATGGTACTGATATCCATACTTTTGATACTAATGTTAGTCGCAACGGGCCAGTTGTACGTCCAAATAGGTTAAGTAAACAGGAGTTTTTAAAGGCATTTGATTTTGAAGATTCTACTTTAACCTCAGATCAGGTATTGCAGTTACAACAGGTATTATGGAAAAATAAGGATGCGTTCGTTGATGACACAAACACCTTGGGATATTGTGATATAATTAAGCATAGAATCAATTTAAAACCAGGTAGTAAGACCGTATCTCGCCCTCCATATAAAGCTTCTCCAGATAAGCGTGAGGAAATTAAACGACAAATTGATAAGTTGTTAGACCAGGGTTTGGTAGTTCCCTCTACTTCTCCTTACAGTTCTCCGGTTTTACTAGTACGTAAACCAAATGGTGAATTTCGTATGGTTATAGATTATAGGATGATAAATTCTATTACAGAACCCATTGCTTTCCCTCTTCCTGGGATAAAAGATACTTTAGATATAATTGGGAGTAAATGTCCAAAGTATTTTTCGACCCTAGACCTTAGTTCGGGATTTTGGCAAATAGCTATACATCCTGACGATGTACATAAGACTTCCTTTGTCTCTCATTACGGTAAGTTTGCTTTCAAGGTGTTACCTATGGGAATGATGAATAGTTCGGCAAGTTTTCAAAACACAATACAGTTCGTTCTAATAAATTTGCTAAACGACTCATGCTGCGCTTACGTGGACGATATTTTAGCGTTCTCAGCAACATTTGAAGATCATTTAATTCATATTGATGAAGTTCTTACACGTTTACGCGAAGCCAATTTAAAGTTAGGACCACGGAAGTGCGTTTTTGGTAGGCGCGAGGTCAAATTTCTAGGTCACCGGGTCAACGAACACGGGGTCATGGCAGATCCTTCTAAATTGGAAGCTGTCAAGAATTTCCCCACACCAAAATCGGTTACAGAATTAAAATCATTTCTGGGTTTGGCTAATTTCTATAGAAAGTTTATTAAGGATTTTGCTAAGATTGCGCATCCATTGCATGGTCTATTAAGGAAAGGCGTCGACTTTGTTTGGTCACGTGATTGTGAAATAGCATTTGATACACTAAAGACGGCGTTAATCTCACCTCCTGTACTAGCGCATCCACGGTTTAATGAGGAATTTATTCTATATACGGACGCGAGTAGTTTTAGTGTAGGTTATGTGTTAGCTCAAATTCAGGAGGGTGTGGAAAAACCTATATGCTATGGTGGCAGGGCGCTGTCGAAACCACAACAGAATTATACAGTTACGGAAAGGGAATTTCTAGCTTTGATTCACGCTCTCTCGCAGTGTGAACAATATTTGCATTCTGTTCATTTTACGGTTATTACAGATCATGCTAACCTTCCCTATTTGATTAAGACTACGGAACCTTCGGGGCGTTTAGCGCGATGGGTACTCAGAATTCAAGGTTTCGATTTTGATATCGTGCACAGATCGGGCTGCAAAATTCCCCATGCAGATTCATTATCACGTAGGGTTTATGATGACGGAATTCATAATTCTGATGTAACTTCTGTTGAAACAGCTCCAGCGGCCTCACATACACAATGTGTCCAGGTACCTTCTACTGATAAGATAATGCAGGAATCCAGTAATAATAAAGGTGACGTTGTTAATACACAAAGTGTTGACAATGACCCTGTAGTTGACATTCCAACCTTGTTTACTATTAGCAATGACAATAGCGTTGACGACATGACTTGTTTGACTTTAGATTCCGATGACGATCTAATAGGTGTTAATGACTTGAATGATGACAGAAGGACAGGTGTAATAGCTGATAGGCAAAGAAACGACAATCATCTAAGACCGCTGATTGACTTTCTTGAATCGGGTGACTTACCGACTGATGATAGACATGCTAAACGCATAGCAAGCATAAGTGCCAATTACATGATTATTGACAGAGTTCTGTATCATTTCTGGACGCCTAATAGCAATAAATCTGATAAAGACATACGGCGCCAGCTTGTAGTACCTAAGGATTTACGACTTCTGATTTTGCGGAGATTGCATGATGATGTTACAGGTGGACATCTAGGCGTTCTAAAAACGCTGGGTGTCATCAGACAACGTTACTTTTGGGATACACTTATTAAAGACGTTCATAAATACGTTAACAGTTGTGTACATTGCCAAATGCGTAAACCGGGGCTCCTTTATTGCCGATTCCAGTTACAGGATTATTTGATAGGATAGCTATTGATTTCTGTGGGCCTTTTCATGTTACTAAATCAGGGAATAGCTATGTTCTTGTTATTACGGAATACTTATCGAAATTTGCATGGGCGTTTCCTACTAAGAATATGACAGCAATTACAGTTGCTAACATCTTATTCGAGCACATATTCACGAATTACGGTTTTCCGAATGTCATCTTATCAGACCAGGGGCCCTGTTTCAATTCGCAAATAATGCGCGAATTTTGTCGTTTTTTTGACGTTTCAAAGCGTTTTGGAACGGCATATAGGCCTCAAACCCAGGGTATCGTCGAAAAGTTTAATTCGACGTTACTTGGAATGCTTTCCATGTTTGTTGCCGACCGGGGAGATGACTGGGACTCATACTTAGCGGCAGTTTTGTTCGCGTATAGAGTAGCGCCACATCATTCTACAGGTGTGTCGCCATTTTCGGTTCTATTTGGAATGGAGCCACGCCTACCGCTAGACGTTACCTTGCTTCCCGCGGTTAGCAAATCGGCAAGTATCAATTTTCATCTGAAGGAATTAGCATCAAAACGAAATATTGCAATAAAGATGGCAATGGACAACATTAAAGTCGCACAGGAAAAAATGAAAGAGCACTATGACAAGAGAGCTGTACAACACGAATTCACAATAGGGGATATAGTTTATTTATATAACCCAGCAGTGAAACCAGGAAGAGCTAGAAAGTTTCACAAATATTATAGGGGACCATATCGAATTGCTGATTTCATACCGCCACTCAATTATCGATTGCGTTACGTTCATTCAGGAAAGTTATATCCTAAATTAGTACACCATAACAGACTAAAGAAGGGTTCGCTCCGATCTACGTCCTTAGAAGGTAGTACCCCGGATGTCGATCTCGGTGACACAGACACAGACACGGACACGGAATCACCACAAAATTCGGGTGGTTTCGTTCCCCCTCGCCGTTCGCAGGCGCCCACGTCACCATCAACAGAAACCGAGAGCACAGAAAGTCGAAATAGCGACTCGTCTTCTGTGAGCGCAGAAAGTCAAAGTAGCGACTCGGCTTCTGTAAGCGCTTCGATTCGGCACTCGAACGATAATCGATATAGATATCGACGTAGGCGAAATAAGCCGTCTTCACGAGTACCTATTGATTATGACAGTGATAGTTTAGCAGGAGAAAACGAGCCTGCTGGGGACGATACATATTATCGCATCGATAAGATTTTACGCGGACGGCACAAAAACGGTATTTTGGAGTATTTAGTGAAATGGGAGGGGTATCCAAGTTCAGACAATTCATGGATACCGGAATCTTATTTGAACGATGAAGCTATTAAATCTTTACGCGATAATCCGGTTGTAATTACAGGCAAACGACGCTCTACTTAATAGTTAGCACGGCTTCAGAATCTTTCGCTTTTTTAAAGTTAGTTTAAGGGATTGATATTTGTTTTCACCAAGCCTTAGACCGGTCGCTCGCACATTTTAATGTCCACTTATTATTATTTTGAGTCATTAGATGCTAATTGCCAGCCTAATAAGACGATTACTTATGAACATATTTTGAATGTCCCTGTTTTATCTACGTTGTATAACAAGGAATTTGACACGTCACTGTTTGACTATACTTTCAATGACACACTAACTATGCAACTACCTCAGGTTAAGTTGTTCACGGAAAGTTGGAATAAGTCTTTGTTCAGGGATACTAGATTAAAATTGGAATTGAATAGGGTTTCACAGGTATTGAGAAACCATTCCGATATATACTTAACTCCCATGGATGAATTTAGTAATTATGTGGATAGTACCTTGGTTAAGGGTGATTCTTGGTTTGATTGGTTCGATATTCCAGGATATGTAGGTGTCATCTTCAACGTTATAACCATTTCAGCTGTGATATACTTATTTTTTAGGGTTAGACAGCTTTCTATAACTCTTGCGATTCTGAGTGCCAGTCCTATACGTGCACAAAATATACCGTGGGATTCAGTTGGCTCCGTGTTGACGACAGAAGCCGGCACTGTTGTTAGCGGCGGAACCAGCGATATCCTACTTAATGCTATTGCGGTAGTTGGACTGGGACTTATTGTCGTATTGTGTTATAAGTGTAGCTTTAAATGTTTTAGATTTTGGAAGAAATGTTTTTGTCCAGTTAAAGTACCTATAGACGCAAAACTTTTGTTCTTGACTAATTCTAAGGGGTGTCAAACTGACTTTGGTACACAGGCTGATAGCGATTGTTTAGATATGCGCGAAATTATTATAGAGCCGCTCTGCGAAGATAGTTTGCTTGCTATGAATACAAGTAGCAGCGTGGTGGTGGCCGATGTTCATTCAGACATCCCCGACACGCCCCTTATTCGCCCTGCTATGGTTGCTAGTGTTGCGGCATCCCCTGAAGACGATACTCCCTCATGGTCATTATTTTAGGTCTTGCTTCGCTAACATTGAATTTTGGATTTCATTTTGAATATTGACTACGATTTTTGACTACGGACTTGACTTGCATTCTAATTGCGGGATGCTATATTTTACTGTACTTTTGTAGAACAATCCGTTGCATATATGATTTACAATTATTTTCATTTGATTGTGTATTTACTTTTATTTTACGGGTATTGAATGCATGTTTTGAGACGAACATTTGGAGTTTTATCATGTTTGACGACTTATGCTGTCGTCTTTTCGGATTTTTTTGTTCATGACATTTTATTCTCTTGATATTTTTTTTCATATATTTACAGGACTGATCACTACTGTCGATTACTATCAATTACTGTATTCCATAATCAATATTTATATTAGACTACATCAAGTGCTATGTTTACTTTCATGTTTATTCAAGATATATATCAAAGTTACTATGCTATTTTAATCGCTTATTTGATTTCATAATTGGTTTACATTGTAATTTATTCTATGTATACATGTATTTATCTCATATATATTTATATACTCTGTATTTAACATTCCTTGAGACGATTTTACCTGATTACCGATTACATATTGTATCTATGCAACGGTGTTACTTAGTTGTTATAAAAAGAAAAACACAAAAACAAATTTACAAGAAAGTTTTGGCTATGCCACTCGTCATGTTTCTCCAGTTCTCAAGTCGCGGGTCGCTCCTTTAGGAAAACGGGGGGTGGTGTTACGATCCAAAATATCGTATTTCGGAATTATGGGAATAAATTCTACTTTTCGGCATTATAGGCCATAGGTAGGTCAGAAATAGACTGGCGATGACGAAGCTGGGCAAACATGATGTAACTGAAATTCACATGATTGGTTAGAGAAAAGTATATAATAACTTTTATGATGGCGTGATCTTATGGCGTGATTTTCTATATTTAGTTGTTGTGTAAGTTCCATTGTAGTGGAAGTATATTTAAAGTGAGAATTAAACATCCAGAAGCACTCGGGTAGGTGATTCTGGCAAGCCGAAATATCTTCTCAGTTGTGACTAATTCCCGACTTGGACCTGAACGATCCCGTATGAGAGTATGAGAGTGTGAGTGCTAGAGTGTAACGTCTGAACTATCCATACTTATACCGTTCAACTCTACGACTCGCATCATATGTATGTATGTATGTATGTATGTGTGTGTGTGTGTGTGTGTGTGTGTGTGTGTGTGTGAACGACTTAAAGTCAAAAACAGCCAGACAACAAGACCACGCCCATAGCAACAACCAAATGATGGTGTATATCGCAAAAATGTATGCAAACATGGCAACAAGGCCATGTCCATAGCAAATATCCAAATGGTGGCGTAACAACAGGCATAGGTATAATATTCCTAGCAACAAGACCCCTCCTTTTATGTCAACAGCCAAATACAGTTTTGTTACCACGCCATTTGCGCTATTTTATTTGTTAGATATTACAAATTTGAAAGGTTTAATGGTTTAATCACAACGCACCTGAACGCGACCAATATGGTGGTCTCACTGTGAACGCAGCTTGGTTTACCGTATTAAATATATGATTACACGTATACTGTATATTTCCTTATCTATTACCACCTGCCATGTCAGACCACTGTTTACAACTGCCATTTCAGCAGCAAAACGACATGTTGTTTCAACTAGATACATACATTCGTTCAACGGTGTCTACAATTCCTCAGTGTACTACGAAGAATATTGATAATAGAATTTGATTGAACACTTCATTTTGTTGTTGCCGTTTTGAGAATATATAATTTATATATATATATATATATATATTAAGACCAAAAGTCGCCACAATGAGTACAACAGTATATAACGATACGTTGAACGAACCGGAAGTATATAACTCATTATCGGGATCGCGGAAAAAATTAAGATGTCTATTTTGTAGTATAAGAACACTGTGGCTAAAGGTAAAACGCTACTAATATCGTCCATGTTTAAACGTAGAACTAAATGACCGTGCCATGTCATTTTTAGTAGCTATAGTCTGGAGTGTTTATCAACATGTACACCAATAACTAGTGGTTACAATTATACCACAGTGCGGCGGGTCCGCTCATTTGCTTTAGGGGGTTATTTTAAGTCATAGAATTATTACTGGAGTGTTTGACGGCTACACATGATACAACCAAGTAAATGTCACTAATCTATGCATAAGTAGTTATAATTATACAGATCTTACCTAGAAACAAAAGACTGGTCTGTCTAGATCTCACGTTTTCCAAGAATATGTACTACATGGTATGACGTCACATAATTTGGGTCAATCAAACCAACCAGCGGTTATCATTATACAGATACATAATTTATGCTACGAAACTATGATCGAGTGGTAGCATCTTGCTCCAATTTACTAAAATTCCATATTTATTAAACACAAATTTAATCACGTAAATTTTCCATTCGTATTTTGCGTTTTGGGGCGTAAAATTTGCAAGTAGTTCCTATACTTGTTACACTCCTTTTGTGACGTTATTTACATCGAATGTTTCAGTGAAAATTAAAGACGAACCTAATATTGAAAAGTTGAGGCAGCTAGCTCTCGTTAATGAATATTAAGATTGCGACAGAATCTTGTAGAGGTTGGCACGTTATTATAAGTTACAAAATTTAGCATATACTGGTTGAGGGAGTACATGGCAAAGTATATGATGGTTTGGTAACCAATCAAAATGCGCATGTCAGTGAAGCATATCATTTCAACGAATTTTATATTAAGCTTATACTGCAGCGAGCAGTAAGCGTATTAATTTAGGATTCGATAATTTTTGTGGAATAAAAGTGATCCCCTTGATTCTTATTTTTCTGAATATTCATCCTCTTTGTATACTTAACAATAAACAACGACCTCTGGTTTGTGCTCCCTGAAGGATTCGTTATTGTGTCAACATGTTTACTTCATAACAAGGAGTGCGGGGTTTAGCTAATGGTCAACAGAAGCGCCATCAACGACGGCTTTCAGTCCCGCTATATGTATATACATGTGTAGTATTCACTCGCCACATGCAGCACCTACTTGATGTCCTTTCTTCCCTCCTCTCACAGCGACAGCGAGCATGTAGTTGAATGACTGATCGGTCGATCGATATATCAATTGAATGATTGATCGATTGAATGATTATTTTTTGTAGAGATATAAAAAAATTGTGATATTGATCAATTGGATCGGGCTCTTTAATGATTTTGTGGCGATACGAAACTTTTTTCCCCTGGCTAGTTTCTGAGTTTTCTCTCTATCACCTGTATGTAGTTCTCTCTTTATTAACTAAATAAAGACATCTTGTCCATGCATTATTCTCCTCTTAGGGCTAATAAAAACATTGAGTGGTTCCGGTTATCCGATCCACATACTTTTTCACTGTCGACCCTAAACTTTTTTTTTTCATATTCGAGAGAAAAATAATGAAATCGTGAAAATCTTAAAGTCTCGCCAGAAATAGTGGATGCGGAAACTGAAATCAACTTAAAAAGACAATATAAAACTGTTCTTCCAATCTGTAATGGCTGTACATCTGATGGGAAGAAACCAATAACACAAAGACATTATACAACGGAAAGCATAACTACCTTCACACATGAACAAAAAAATAAAATAAAAAATCTTCCTACTCCATCTATTCTAAAATTGAGCGTAATCGGAACCACACAATTTTTTTTATTAGGCCTTATCTAAATTAAAACAGCCTTAATCTCATAATTACCGAGGAGACTGGGCTGTAACAATTTGCTTTATCTCTTATCTTCTTGTGGATTATCAATGATGTACAAACTAGTATTGTTAGTATGCACATCATTGAGTGTTTGGTCATAGACCCTACACGTGTAGGTTAAACTATGGTTTGGTGTGAATAAGTCTCGGTAATCGATCTCCCTGGTAATTATGAGATTAACAGTGTTTTGATTCATGTAACAGGAGAAAAATGAACAAGATATTTTTTATTTAGTCAATAAAGAGGGAATTATATACCGCTGATAGAGAGAACAGTAGTCAGGGAAAGAAGAAACGAGTTTTATATCACCACAAAAATCACTCACTCAATTGATTAATATCAATTTTATTTGACCACAAAAATCAATCATTCATTCGATCAATCATTAAACCAAATAACCAACCAATAGATCGATCAATCAATTAATTAATTACACGCTCGCTGTCCTCTGTGCTCCATTGATCACCGCAAGGAAGTGCTTTATATGGAGAGTGGTGTACAATTGTGAGGTGTCTGTACATGTCAGCCAGTCAGTCAGTCAGTCAGTCAGTCAGTCTGTCTGTCTGTCTGTCTGTCTGTCTGTCTGTCTGTCTGTCTGTCTGTCTGTCTGTCTGTCTGTCTGTCTGTCTGTCTGTCTGTCTGTCTGTCTGTCTGTCTGTCTGTCTGTCTGTCTGTCTGTCCGTCCCTCCGTCCGTCCACAGCAGCTAAAATAAAATCAGTCTCATCTAAAGTTTAGTTGGTGTCCATTCCGCATGTATGTCCAGAAAGACTATCTTATGTAACTTTTGCAATGCAGGGTCGCTATCACTGTGTATTACGGTCTTTCTGATCTCAAGTTTTACCACTATATTGAATTTTACTTATTTTTATGACACCAGAGTTCAATTGTGGAAATGTCTTCCGTTAATCATGAATATTCCACCACCACCACCACCACCACCACCACCACCACCACCACCACCACCACCACCACCATTACTTGCAGTTCAGATAGTAATTTCCCCAGACATAATTTTTATCATAAACTAATGCAACTGATCAAGCATTGTTTTAAAAACGTCACTTCTAATGTTTTTTATCTATTGTAATTACTAATAATTTGGATATAATTAGGACAATCAGCACCATATATCTGAGTCGTTTGGCTCGGGATGACTTTGGTAGTCAAAATAAAAAAACACCTGTGATTTCACTAGAAACACTAAAGTGAACACGCAATGATGTATTGCAAAGAGTTTCTATATATTGAAATTAAATTTTAGCAATGGTGTGTGAAGATTTCTGAATTGGACGACAAACAAACATAACATTCACTGAATTCTAATTAAAAAAAATAAAGATCATTGATAAAACAGACCCAAGAACACAGATTGTGTGTGTGTGTGTGTGTGTGTGTGTGTGTGTGTGTGTGTGTTGGAAACCTATATAAACCATAGGGTCTAGGAGAAATAAATATTTTTTTCCATGATTTTCCGGATTTCTAATATTATTTTCTTACTTTTATATTGCGAACACAGTTTTAAATATTGACGTATGTTTTGATTGTTTTTCCCCAGTTTCTACAGTTATCACTATCTTATCAGAGTTTATAAACTTTGCATTAATTAGTGCACAGCTAATCGTAGAACAAACTAACCGGCTATTTGCCCAACACTTTACCCTGTTAGTGTAAACATCTACCGATCTGACTGATGGCGAATTCGCTGAACTGGCCATGGACTAAAGTGGACCATGAAGGTATAAGGGGTGAACTAAGCTAAGCTGAATGGAAATGAACTGAACTGAACTGAACTGAGCTGAGCTGAGCTAAGCTAAGCTGAGCTGAGCTGAGGTGAACTGAGCTAAACTGAACTGAACTGGACTAAACTAAACTGAAAGGAACTAAACTGAGTTGAACTGAACTGAACTGAACTGCACTGAGCTGAGTTGAGATAATATGATCAGTATTAATTTTAAGATATGCATGGAGAAAAAAAAAATTATTTACGTGGGTGGTGCAGACGTGTTCTGCGAACGCCAACGCACGCAATCTGTCGCGTAACATCTGTAAGAAATGTTTAGATTTGTCTTCCGATTGCACAGGTATATATACTATCAGGCATCTGTTACTATAGTAACTATGATAACATATTGCTTTATACTCTCCTCCCTCTCTATGTACACACTATATATACATTTCTTTCGTATTTTGTTACAAAAGAAGTAAAACGATATGTTTGAAATATCCCCTCCTAAATAAAGCTTCCTCGTCAAAAGGCTACATTCATTAGAAATTCTCTCATCAAATGAAAACATGTAGAAACTTATTCAATTACATTCGAATGCTTAGAAACGAGGAGTTTTAATAACACCATGTGTATTTTAATTATGCTAAGCGATATGTCAAATATATGTGTGGGGTGAGGAGGGGCATCATTTTGGAAAACGTAGTCTTTACTGGGGGTGACTTTGGCTTTGCTCATCGTAGTTAGGGATCGTTTTGAAAAAAAAGTAATTTCAACTTTAAGCCATACCCCACCCCCAAGTCAGTCAAGTAGCCGGTCTCTAAGATGTATACATTCAACAACAAGAAACAATAATCTTGGATTGATTTGCATATAGCACACTTTAAAAAACCACACAAAATGATATAAAATCGTGAAGCCGCATTCTGTACTCGCATTGGTGAGAGCATTGAAAGGAGAGTAAACTCTTCACGTGGATCTCCCTCTGGGACACACGAATTGTGCCTTAGGGCATTATTTAAAAATACCTTCTATGAAAACATCCTCGCTCCACATGCGATGGCTGATAATATAAAATAATATTCCGAGAGTCTTGTCTTGCAGGTTGAACTTCACATACGTGAAAATGTTGCCATCTTGTCGTAACCGAAATACAATAACGTTGCACTTCGATTTTGTTTTCAATAAGCGCTCAACTCACTCATTATATGTACATCAAGAACATATTTTATTTTCAAAAATCTGTTGCCGTCCAAGCTACAGTTATGTTCAAAAATATTCATAATTAGCTTTGTAAGTCAGACGTTCTAGTATACTTTGCCAAAAGTAAATCAACTCACAACAATGCTTCAAGTGATAAATTCTAAATACAAAATAAAGAAGATAAAGAAGAAAAAATGACGACTAACTCCGTAAGCTTATTGCATAATTATTAACTTTCGATTTGTTACAATTTATTCCGACTTCATACGGACTGTTTTGAGTTAGATGTCATTTATACACTGCATAGTTCAAAATGTACCCAAGTGTTGTCAATTCAGTTGTAAATACTAAAACATTACCCTTAAAGGGGACTCCAGTACAGGAAATAAACATTTTCATAAGCTATTAGTTCTGGAGAGAGTTATTTAATAATGATTGTACATCACCTACAATTACTTGTGATTTCAGAGAAACATCAAGTTGATCTTGTGTCTTTATAGGGCATCTTTTCTACGGGCAATTGCATCATGAGAGTCTGCAGAAATAATTTACTAAATGGTGGCAGACTAAATATTCAGAATGAATATAGTGTTTTACACTGAAGTGTATGGCATTTTTTTACTCTTTGCATACTTTATTTCAGATCGTTCGTCGTACACATAGTGTTCTACGAAATGTCTTCCTGCCGTCCTTGACTCAATACTGACTGCGCGCGCGTGTTGCAAGTGGCCATTATAACGGCGCCATTTTGGAAAGCACACATCCCACCTATGCACACTATTCAGTGACGTCATTGGTGCTTCTGTACGAACTTCGGAAACTTCCCGTCATACCGATGGATGTCTCTTGGTCATCGGCATCCTTCCTTGCTTGTCGTCTAACCATTACCACCAATGCGATACGGACAACTGACATCAGTATGAACAGAATAACTGTTGTCAATATGATGTACTCAACAACTGCAATACAAGGGAGATGGCATGACAATAAGGGCATTAATCCGTGACAAATTGCGTCCACCAGTGTTCGGGGTTTGAGAAGGGGTGGACGCAATTTCTCACGGATTGTATTGTTACATTGTATGTCCACTTGAATATCGCCTGTAGCTGCACTAGCTGCGCATGCAACTGAGATATTTCTTTCATCAAGTAAAGAAAGATATATTCTCTAAGAATTTGTCAATTTCTTTTAAAAAGACATTGTATCTGTTAAATAGTAGTGAGAGGTGGTGTAGTGACAAGTTTAAATATTGAGCGAAAGCTTGATTTTCATGAATCTCTTGCTATGTTAAAAGTGCACTAGTTTGTAACTAGAGTATCATCTCGCGATCAAACAACAACAGCAGCAGCAACAACAACAACAACAACAACAACAACAACAACAACAACAACAACAACAACAACAACAATCTATTATTGTTAAAATATCAATAATTAGACATTACACATGTTAATCAGTGTTCTATCGACTCGGAGCGACAAAGACCCCTTAGGTCACTCGTATTTTCCTTGGCTGAACGAAGACAAATATGGGGAAATAGCATCTAATTGTTATAGAATCACTGTATTGCTGTTCTTGATAGTATATTTTGTCATATATCTTTTTTAAGGTATTCTTTGATCAGTTTAACTTACCACCAACAGCAGTATCTTTGCTTCCCGTAAATCTCCACTTGGTAGTACCTGGGGATATCTGGTGTATACGAAGAAATGTCTTTCTTACTAAAGAGTATAAGGCAAAGGAAGATACTCTAGCAATATTAATGTTAGTTAGAGATTTTATTATGTGTGGCCACCAAGCAACATTTATAGAACAGGGAACTTGCAATCCAGACTGAGCATGCTCCGATGCAAAGGACTATGGGATTATCTATGGATATCGTAATACCTAATCTGGAGCTACTGATAAAATAAACCTTCCGCAATTGTCAGGGTGATGAATTAATTCTTTGTGGTTAAAAACAATGTAACATTATTGTTTACAATACTATTTTATTAGTATTTATTTTCACATTTCCCATGATGCAACATTCAACATGGCGGGTTTGCAAGTTCCCTATTGCAAAGATTTCTGAACAGTGCAAACAGGGTTGGCGTGGCTGAGAGTGAAGTTCAAGATTATGAAACAAGCAGAACTGAACTGTTGCACAAATCGTTCAGTAAAATATGATATACGCACAACAATAAATACATATTGTGTATTTCCCTTGTACTTTATTATCCTTACCGAAGATTTAAAGATATAATTGATCGCACTTCGATACTACAAAGTGCTTGCAATGTGCAACAAATAACTTGATTTTGATAACTGGCCCTGATGGTCAAAGTTAAAGTGTGAGGTCTTAAAAAAGGAAACTTACTTATGGTAACAGGCCTCGAAATTCGTTTTTTTTCCCACCTGCCCATTGGGCAGGTGATTGAAAAATTTACCTGCCCAACCAAAATTTTACCTGCCCAATTCACCTTTCACTAATTTTGTTACTAGTCCTTTAGATCAAGTCTTCTATGGTAAGTACCACTATTGAGCCACCTGTCTAATGCCCTGATCGCAACATAGCCTCACTCTCTGGCCCATCCAATACAATACGTAGTAACACATCTAATGAGTCGATACTCAGTGAACTGCGGCAAACGTTCTCTTCTCTTTTCAACCATTTATATTCTTTCTCCCATTCTTCACGGAATTTTCGCTTTCTTTTCCTTTCATCCTGCTTCCAAAACGTTGTCGATTTGCTATCTCCGTCATCATCTTTGTGTGGTATTGCCACTAAATTATCACTCTCCATACGCAACTTCCCAGCTTTCTCGCCGTCACCACCCTCACTTTCTTTTCTTTCTTGCTTCTTCTTCTTTTCATTTGGAGTATCATTGTTTGAAGACTTCGTAAATCCAAACTTTAATAAGCTCATGTTTATTCAACAGCTTTCATTAGTATACGTAACGTCACTTCGAGGTCAGGGCCCGCTGAGGTAAATACTACTTAATGAACACATGACATGGCTGGTCACATGAGTGAAACACATGGTTGCTATTGATATGCAAATCAAACCAATACGTGCCTATGACGCGATGTCCATATATGGAGAGGTTGACAGGTCATTGCATTCTGGCATTAGGCAATGCGGAAATGAAGAAACTTAGGTTTGATCGAAACAAGCTAAGTTACAAGAGACAAATCGACAAAAAATAAAACCCCAAAACGATTGCGATAACAATTATTGACCAAATTAGAATAAGCAGTTTATAATAAAGTATTCCAAAAAAAGCGCCGGCCCAACTGGGCAGGTGTGCATAAATTTTACCGGCCCAGCACCACTTTTCACCTGCCCTGGGCCGCTGGGCCGGCGGGAATTTCGAGCCCTGGGTAATATGGAGTACACACTTGAATGGGTTGGAGTCCCTACTTACTGCAATAAATCATGATTTCTTTACTACATTATGGCTGATATTCAAACAAATTTGCATTTCTCGCCCAACAAAGTGACATGTATATGCCCATTTCGTATGATGACGATGATGATGATGATGATGATGATGATGATGATGATGATGATGATGATGATGATGAAAATGATGATGTGATGATGATAATGATAATGATGTTGATGATGATGACATATTTGATAAACGAAACTACTTGCCGATGTTTGGGGGAAACGATGCCAGTTCCTCGCATCAAATTTCCCTTCGATTTTTTCTGCCAGGCCACCATCGTTGTCCTGACTACTCCCATAAGTTAGGCCAATACTAACATTAGAATCATTGTCTGTGGTTGCCTTGTCGGATGTTTCTTTAATAGGTCTGTTGGTCGCCGCTTCTTCAGTTTGTACAGTAACTACAGCAGCAACACCATTGGATTCTGTAATTACAGAGTATATACAATAACATTAATAACCAGATGTAATCTGAATATCTTCACACTAGTAGAAAAAATAGTACAGTTTACGACATTTTCCGTACTATAGTTCAGATTGAGTTCAATTCTGTACTTTTATGCTGATGAGGTGGACGTTTCTGTACTTTCCCATTAGCGCCTGTCTAATCGGATTATACTCGATCTGAAAAATAGTTCAGATTGCGAGTCGGAAGTGATTTGAATACATTTGCATTTAGTTCAGAATATATTCATGAGTTCACCCCCATAACCGGGCAGTAAACAAATGAATATTCAAATCTATCTCGCCTGCATGTGATTCAAGGCGTGTACACTAATTGTTTGACCCACAGAAAACTAACAGTAACACTATTTAGTTAGTTAGTTGTCTGTGTTTGACCACATGAAGGCGGAGGGGGAGGGTGCAAAAGAAAAGGGTTACACACATGTACATGTACAGTGTATGATATGATGAGAGCTACATTTAATGTACATGTACATACGAACTGACATGTATACGTACATGTACAACTACGCTAGCATGTAAACGTTAGCAAAAACTCTTACTACTACCTCAGACCACTAAAATACTAGAGTGGTCTGAGCTACTACTACTTGCAAAAAGTATTTACAAGCATTTCCATGTAGGTCAATGAAATATCACCTATGTGGGTTATACTTCAATAGTCGGTCAAACAGCGTAAAGGTCTACATTCTACAATGACAGACATGATTGTTCAACTCGGTGCGATCTAAGATGAATTCACGGTGTATATTTGGTTACGTCGCCTTTGAATTGATGATGACGACTCGTCCGACCTAGACTGTTCTGGTCCAGTTTCAAGTGAAAGTCAGAATTATCACGGTGCCATTGATTATACTAACTGTGATGAAACTCGCCCACTCTAGTCTCTATGACTTCATTAGCCCCAAAATGCAAGAACTTAATAATGGTATTGTAAATCGAAGTTCATGCATGCTCTGACTGTCGCCTGTTTTTTGTTTTCTTACATTTTATACAATTTTGAATTGTTAGCTTTGTATTTCCTGCATTAATGTTGAAAACTGGTCTTTTTACTGTGCGTCTTCAATGCGCAGGTAAAATAGTGTGTTAATCTAGCATCGTGAGTACGCGCTCGCTTATGGTTTCGCATACCTTGGACTGCCTGTCATTCAGTATTGTTTTAGCCTATTTATTTCTAAAGAAAAATGGTCTGTAAAGGGACTGCTTTAGTTGTCACAGTGCCTTTGTGGATTTATAAATCGATTTATGACAAGTGAGTCTACCTATTTTTTTTCCGACCCACTCAGTCAAGGAGTGCGATACACCAATCACCGTGTATTTAGCTTTGTATACAGTGTATGGATAATAGCAAGTTTCGGGACTGAAAAATCATAAATTGTTTGTTAGACTTATTTTTTATTCAATGTAATCTGGGTTCATTGGGAATTTTCAGATATCAGGATTTAAACCTCGGATTTCAACTCAGAAAGGCTATATTTTTTGCCTCAGTCTGAATTATATTAGTAGAACTCTCACCAACGTTCCCAATGTGAAGTGATCTGAAAGTTGGTGAGAGGTCCTCACGTTGGATTGCAGCACTGCATGTTCTTGCCGAGAAGATAAAGAGGTGTAGTAATTATGGTTTAAAACTGACTTTTACAAACGCCAGTCGTGTAGGGTCTATGATTTTTTATGTTGTGGATGAATGCGGCACTTTGATCTGAACCTCAGACCACTATAATAGGAACAGACTAGAATCGCTTTTTGTTTTAGGTGTGAATGGGGCTCTAAACCCATCTTCTCTGTCGTGCATGGTTACCCTTCAAACCTGCTTCAAGCCGAACGTTGTGCAAAACGATACTTCGTGTCTTTACGGGGTTTTTTTGCAATTGTGTTTTAGTGGCCTGAGTCTGAACAAGTGTTCATACAGTACAGCAAAGTCCCACCAACAAAATCCATAGCAATAGATGCAGGAAAACCTCAGTATGGGCGACGGTGAAATCATGGTGTTAATTCTAAAACTTTTGAAAGCAAGAACATATGTTTGTGCAACTTTTGTATTAAAAGCATACCATTCCAATTCAAGGACAACGATTTTGTTCAGAAATGGTGGTAGGACTATAATCCTTCCTACCTCCTTCCTTCCTACCTCCATAGTTCAAAACCGCTGATCGTAACTGCATGGTACAGCGCATCTACATTTATTTCTGAGTTCCGGAGGGCATTATTTGATAAGTACCCCATTCGTCCCTGTATTAGATCTTGTATAGTCATAACATTACAACGATATGTGATTGTTGTGATCATTTCATTTGCTCATTATGTATTCAAGTGTAGTCAAATTTTCTTAGGTGTATGAGCAACTTTACTTCACCAATAAATTCTACTTTCTCACGAGTATTGTAAAATAACATGGCTATAATATGATACTACACAGCACGTTTTAGACGTATTTGCATATCAATGTCATCTTCAAATTTTCTTGAAGAATTCTTCATCCAGATACTCTAACATACCTGCACACCAAATGTCAGCCCATTCAATCGATTAGTTTTGCGGCTGTCATTCATTTTTACTTTGAATTCTTTTATTTACAAAACAAATTACAGTTTTTGACCCCAAAAATGACCAAAAACAGAAAATTGAAAATATCTTGCTGTCATAAACAAATATGAATAGACTTCTCGATAAAATTCCATTTACTCATTGGGAACATCGAACGTACAATGTCAAAAAGTCGCACTGGCGCAAAGTATCATGGGAAAACTTTCTTTGGCACACCTCACTTAGGAAATATAGCCGCAACAAAAAAGTTAATACTGGGATCATGTCTTTTTAAATTTAGCCTTTACCTTATAGAATAGAAGTATCAAAAGTGTATGCACTAACAAGTATCTGTGGTTTGTGCAAACATGCCAAATCGCTGATGATTGTTAAACAACAAAACTTTGCATACCATTGTCATTAATAATTCTACGTTTTACTTCTGAATCAGTTCTAAACACTTACGATTGAAATGATCGTCAACGATACGCTGATTTGTAGTTGAGGGTAATTAAAAATATTTTACAATGACGATTTCGACCATTAGTCGATGGAGGTGACCCCAACCAAACCTGTCACAAGATGTAAACTTGCACACTTTTTTTGTGTCAATATGTCTGTTCTGGTCAGTCTGTTTTGGGAATTTATGGTACACTCACTGTCGCAGTTTTCAGCCAGGGTCACGTTATTCGACGATTACTATTTGGATAAACACTGCAAAAAAGTAACACCCGTCATTGTTGCTTAGACATTTTCCTAGGGTCTTTTTCAACATGATTTATAGTAAGAAGTAACTTTGTTGATGGTGTAGTCACTGAATTTATAACCCTACATCGATGACTTAGTAATTGAACACGCAAATGAATTATCATGAACACTGATCTACAACCGATCCGACCCTGGGATTCGATCACAATTCATGGCGTCGCTTGCCAGTCTATGTCTATGTCTTGGTCACGCAAACGTGAACACTCTGATATCTGAAACACTTCTTTGCTCCAGATACGCACCTTTTTTTTCATGGAAAATGTCATATAGTTTGAAGTAAGCTGGGAGAAAATATTAATGAGATATTTGTAGATTTAAATAAGAGTGAAATGATAGTCAAGTGATTTTGAACCATCTCCGTGTATTTTGCTTTAGCGAAAACACTGACAACTACTAGTATGTGATCGCCCGGTCGTCAAATTGCAAAGAACAATGAAGAACAGCTGAACACCTTCCTGTGGTCATCTGTTCCTTTCCGTACCGACTCTCAATTGTTTTGCTGCGTTTACTTGTATAACTTTAATAACAATAGTTTTTTAACTAACACCAATGTTCTTCCACTTTCTTTGCTTTCAAAATCAGTCACTTACTGTTGTAGCCAGTCAAAGACAGCCATCCTCAACTGGAAACACACCATGACAACAAAGATATACCAGAAAGTCATGACGTTTTGAATCATATCATTCGGCCCCCAACCCTGTTTTTGACAATTAAAAAATGCTCTACTACCCATCACAGCCAGTATCAATCAGACTTTTTCCATATATTATGTTCCACCCTAACTTAACCCATATGACCGCCCCATTTATAACTCGTATGTCCGGACATGAACATGATTGGCTTTTCGCTGACCAAGGGGTATGAGACCATATGTGGAAGTGGGGGATAAGCTTATCAAATATGACCGTAGTTCCATGTAAATTAAAACTTATAGTTATGCTTATAGTCGTTACGTTTTCAGTTTATTGTGGTACCCGCTTGATGCTTTCTCTGAAGATGCCGACGGGATCAGTCTAAAATTCAGTTCTGGTGTATAAACTACAATGTATCACACATGTCATGACTCTCACTATCCAATCCATCGGCTATACACTGGAGAACACAAGGACTATACTGACTGTTTTCTATCCAGCACGAAATAAATTGAGAATACGTGGAACTTATATGTACATGAACAGTAGCTCCGACAACTCTGACAAGTCTCTATATACCCCACCAGGCCTCTTTGCTGGAGTTCGCGGAGCGTGTGTTGTCAGTGCTAATCTCGTCTAGTTCCTATCACCGTGTTCCTAAACAGTATCGTTACCATTTACACCTCCACTCACTAAACTTGGTTTAGTCATAGAAAATAGAGAGGACCCTCTCTATTGTCTATGGTTTAGTTAGATACCAATTGGCATCTGGACTAGAGCTAATCACGAGTCCATCACAACGTGCATGCATCATTTTCGGATGTCCGCATTTTGGACATTGAAGTAAATGATTTTACATTTCTGAGTCTCATTCTGTATTTTTCCACTGTTCTATATGTGGTAGCTACTACTTTTGGCACAATTAAAAAAAAAGATGTTACGAAGACGAAAAAAAATATAATCGAGATGCACGATAAACATTTTTGGAAAAAAAGTCACATAAATGACTGCAGTATCCATATTTTTAATTGGCATGATTGAAGACTTTAAAAAATGAATGATGATAAAAGTGAGATTTTGCCTCAGTGATGGTTTTTCTATACAAGCGATAACATCACGATACCGGGTACTTCACAAACATTATCTCACTGACTTCAAAACCATAGTGACTAAATCGTTTCGTACAATTAGACGGCATGATGTTTTTTACGTCTCGCACAAGCATATACAATGGTACACTTTACCAAATTGTAATAGACCATGTAAATATTACATTGACCGATGCAGATCTTGCTCGCGCAGGTTGGGTAGATTTATATGCTACGTTATGCCTTAGGCCTAAAAAATAACTGTTTGGTTTCTGTTACCCGACCCACCTAGTTTTTCACTGCCGACCCTTAACTTTTTTTTACGTGTTCTTGAAAAACTAACAAAATCGCAACAATTGTGAAGTCTCACGAGACATAGTGGATGCAGAAACTGACATCAACTTAAAAAGACAATATAAAACTGTTCCTCCAATCTGTAATGGTTGTACATCTAATGGAAAGAAGCCAATAACACAGAGATCATTTGGAAAAAATGGAAAACCAGAATTAGACACTCGCACATGTATAAAAATAAATCTACCTACCCCACCTATTTATTTATTTTGCCTAATCGGAACAACACAATTTTTTTAATAGGCCTATTTCCTAACTCAAGCTTAAATTATTGGACCCTTGTGAACCAAAAATGTGCGAAAATACAACGCCAAAATAGTAACGCTTTGCACGGTTTTCACACTGAGCAATACGATTAGATCATAGACAGTGAAGTTCTCCAGTGTCTCTGGTTAGACCGACAACAATGAAACCGTTAGCGGGATCTCAGAGTCATACTCATTCACATACAATTTTTTATGGCTGTTCACGTTGGTTAGCAACATCTCTGTCTTTGAGTTTGAATGAAATCGCTGCCATTCCCTACAGGAAACTGTTCTATGGAATTACATGCCAGGAGCGCTTTCAATATCATAGAATGTTTTGTTGATCTTTTTTTTTCTTTTTTTCTTTTTTTTTTTTTTGTGGGGGGGGGGGGGTCGACAACTTTTACCAAGACAACCATTATATTAATCATTATAGTAACTACCTAGCATGGCTAATAGCCATACTGAGGTAGAACTGTAGATTGCTAAAATGTTATGGGTTGCTGGTTGTACACAACCTCAGCATATGCCACTTGACTTTCAGGCATTAATAGGTGGCAGAAATAGTCCGCACCAGGGCCGCTCTGTAGTCCGCATAAAAGGGTGACTAAGCCCAGACAATATTGTCCAGACCAGATTTGGAGGTGTGAACGCATTTAAAGCTGACTCGGTTCTAAATCTTGGTGCATATTCATGAGGTCGACACCTAGAAAATGAACCATGTGTACATTTCTTTTGTCTTTTGTTAGTTAATTTATGCGGGTAAACTGTGTCTTCACTAACATTTTCCACTAAAAGTTTCAAAATTGTCTTGTTTTTTGAAGGACTACTATAATAATATTTCACCGCCCTTGCTTTATTGTCATATCAGGAAAGTCAAGAACTTGACAAAAGCTATTCAAAACAAAGTAATCAAAGTTGCAAAACCAAAATGGTGCCGTGGAGAGTTGTGTCTGGTCATGTTCTGATCATGGAAGTATAACCCACGGTCTGATCTAGTAGCAGTATATAAACGACGAATCTACATTACAAATAAACAAACAAACAAACAACACACACACACACACACACACACACACACACGCACACACACGGTGATATTAAAAAGCACGCAAGACAAAGGTTGGTTCACATCCCTCGCATCAGTACCGGTACCCATTCTACTGAGTTATAAATATAAATCACATTCTCAGCTACAACATTGAACTTGTATGATACAAAAATCTTCAGAATGTGCGGGCCATATTTTCACTACCGGCATTGGCAGTCACCATCACTGCCTTTAAAAAAAATTAATACAGATAAATGGAAGCAAAAATAATCCTCTTGACGGTAGTTTAGTAGTCAGTCATGAATTATGTAACGTTAAATAACGCTATTCAAATATTTCCCTCTATGCCTCCCATATACCGATAGTAAATCTTCAAACATCCATACAGACATGCGGACTTTGCTCCCTACTAGATACATCCATGTTTTACGTTACTTTCGTATTGCAAATTTAGCTGATGATGTCATGTCAAAGCCACGTGGTCTAAAAACCTGAATCTCCGTACATACATTTCGATATGAAATTATTTATCCGTGATGTTTAGAATTTTGGTCGGTCAATATAGTTTCAATGACCAAGTGTGACCCCCACTGATGTCTAAAGTACTAATATCAGTACCTGACCGGCCATGGCCATGGCCTTGTTTTTGTTTTTGATTTTCTTCAATATTCAAATCTACGTAATGTCTGGTTTGTTAGGCCATAAATTCCAAGCATATTTACCATGATATCACAAATATAGACCAGTTACAGAAAGTAATAAGTGTCAGCAAAATACTGTAATATCGACACTGTTTCACGGATTTTAGGGACGCTGGTGCTTGGATTATTTTACGGTTGACATTACCTAGCCAGTAATATAAGGAGTAGTACATGGGTATTTTATCCCTGGACTCTGTTTATATCGAAATGGAAGAAGCTGAAACAGTTCTTCTTTGAGCAGGAAATATGTTGTGATTATGGATATTATATATATACATGTATATAATTGCCAACACATCGGCAACGAGAGTAATGACATTGACTATACGTAATATGTAAAGATGTAGTGTAAAATTGGAATACGGTCGTCAGGAACTAGATTAGGGTATACGTAGGGGGAGGCTCAGGAGAAAAATTGTTGTCACGGGAAAAAAACGAATTGGGACGTGCGTGAAAATTCGGATTGTCTGAAAGGGGCCCGGAGTCACGTACAAATATTTTGCTCATGAGTTGAACCAAATTTAACTCCAGGAGCAGACGTTTAACAAGCGTATTTTTAAAAGGGTGACTGGCAGAGAATGTGTGTCTCTTGAAGGGTAGACAATATACTCGCGATAGACTATGGGTTTCAGGCCACTGTGTCAGACGTGGTCTTGGAGGAGTCAGTACAATTCCTCCAAGAGTGGTAAGAGGCCAAGCCTGAAATAGACGGGTTTGCAAGTAGAAGTTTACATGCCTTGTCTGTGGTTTACATTGTGCACGCAAAACATCTCACAAAACCGGCCATAACTAAAGCGGCATATCAGTAAATATGAAAAACGTGATCTTGGTAATTTGGATACCAGTTCTGAAAATATTCTCTGGGAAAATAGGTTAAAATGAACATCGAGATAGCTGCCTATTTCCCATTGTTTATAAATCGTCAAGAGGTTAAGCTATCCACTCAGATGAACCACTCTTTGTCACTTTATAATCTGGCATTATACATGGGATAATTTCCAAAATGTACATGTTTTATCGTTTCATTTTGGACTTTATAGAAGTTGATGACTAAAATTACCTTACCCTCGATGAAAGTTATGAATGCGACTAGGTTTTACCATAGACAGGGTGGAGGGTCTATGGTTTTACCTACTAGAATTAGTTGCGACAAGATTGTAAATGCACATGGGCGAGTTTTGCCAGATTGCTTTATTTCAAGTGATTTGAAAATTGTGAATGGCGGACTTGGCCGTGGTCCATCGAATTGTCGAGTACTACCGTGGTGGCACTAGTCGTTCCTCACTGGCACGGCAAGTGCCACCTTCCGGCGATATTTATTGTCTTTGAACCTTTCTCAACAAATAAATCACACATAACTCCCCAAACGCTTCCATTCTAGAAATCCGGTGCCGACCCTAAACCTTTTTTATAAAGAAGAAAAATCAGTAAAATCGAGAAAATTGTGAGTGAAGTCTTGCCAGAAATGGTCATCAACTTAAAAAAGACAATAAAAAAAACGCGGTTCTTCCAATCTGGAATGCAGAGCAGATGTCTTTGAAATAGAATTATTTAGTTTGGTTTAAAATTTAGTTGAAGTGGGCACAAAACTTGATTTGGTTCTGACTGTTCTGAATTTAGGGACACGAAATCGTCTCCCTGATGGCAGGAGTTCAAAGTGTTGGGACATAATGTGGCCTTTGTCATTTACCATTTTCCCAGCTTTGTTTTGTACACGAGATGTAAACATTTCATTCAAATTAGTCTACTTTTCACTCAATACTTTACTAAACACATTTACAATTTTGTTCAAGACACTCTTGTAGCTAGTCCCTAGACTACCAAACCAGCACAAAAAAGACTCAAAACTCCGATAGAATGTCTGTAATACCTTGGCATTTACAAAATTTTAGGCCCCTCAATTGTTGTAGACAGTAAACTCTAGATTGACATTTCTTGTTAATGAAATCTGTGTTGGCCTTAACATTTGATTTATTATCCAAGACTGTTCCTATATATATATATATATATATATATATATATATATATATATATATATATATATATATATATATATATATATATATATATATATATATATATATATATATATTTAGTCACCTGTTCAACTTTAACATTGTCAATAAAAAGGTCGGGCACTACTTTAGGGTTCTTCCTAAAGTCGACCTTTCGTCCAAGTAGTTTTCTTTACACCAAGTAACAAACCTATCAACTTCATCGAAATAAGTACGGTCAGAATTTGACAGGTCAACTAATGCAGAGTTATCAGAATATTTGATAAGTGGATTTGTATCGGTACCTGATGAGCAGTCATTTGTGTAAAGTGTAAATAGTTTGTGTGAGAGTATCGTGCTCTGTGAGGCACCCCTAAATGTTGAATGGAAGGCTGAACTTAATTTTTGGTAGCGAACAAACTGGGAAAGGTTGACAAGAAAATCCATTATCCAGAGGATGAGTTTGGGGTTAACGTTTAAATAACTAAGTTTATGAGCCATCATGTTTGGTTGACTTCTGTTAACGACTGATGAAAAATCAATAACCAATAGTCTTACAAATGAACTTGGTTTTTCAAGATGTGTATACGCATCGTGAAGTAATGTGAGAGTTGCATTATCAGTACCTCTATTACTTTAATATGTAAATTGGTATGGGTCAAGGTGTGAATGTTTTTGTGGGTTTTGACAAAGTAAAATACGCTCGAAGCATTTCATCACAATGGAAGTCAGTGCTACAGGACGATGCCTTGGAAGTTTTTAGGGACCGGACAGATGGTAGATGTTTTCCAAATGGTTGATATCGTATGATCATTGTACGACCAATTGAACAATCTACTGGAAACACTAGCTAACTGCGATGCATAGACATTCAGTAACCTACCACATATGTTATCAGGACCCATAGCTTTCCTTATATTTAGTTTCTTAAAAATAGACAACTCGTTTATCACTGATTTCAAATTAACTCTTCTTTTCTTCTTATTTACTCTCAAGATCTAACCCGATGTTATCTATTTCCTTTCCAAAATCGTGAATATCAAAGCGACAGTACATTACAACTTCGCCTCGCCACCACCCTGTGTTGCTTGGCAAGGTGGTAAATAAAACAAGTTTGCCTTTTGGATTATATTAACTGGGATTGTCGACACTGAATAATCCGGTCAATCATGGCACTGCGCTCATTGTATGTCACGGCGTACAAGTATAAACGACGTTCATACTTCCATGACCATAGTTTCTGCGACCTGTCATTTGTTTGACCATAGACACTCCACCTTTGTGGAGGGTCCATGGTTTGATGGGATGCGTTAATTCTGGCAAACTTGTTTGGCAAATCGATCTGACGCAATATAGCTTGTGACCGTGGCATGCATAGCTTGGGTCAAAATCTATAACACCATTAAAGTATAAATAATGTTTAAACTTCCACGATAACACATACCTTTGAGAAATTATACTGACAGTATAATTACTCCAAGCACAGACTATTCTCGTGTCAAACCCCGACACGAACTTGTTTTTCCTTGAAGAGTATATCTCGTGAGACCTATGGAAATTATCAAAATCTATATTGTAGTTGAAAAGAGCAAGAATGAAAAGAGGGGAAATTTAAGGGACATCATTTCTATATACACGTGTATTGTGCAAAGAACCCGATATCTTTGACCGCGTTGCCGTCAACCGAGCAATGGTAATATATATATATATATATATATATATATATATATATATATATATATATATATATATATATATATATATATATATATATATATATATATATATATATATATGTTGAGGGTAGAAGAAAATCAAGTCGGGTTTTTCGTCTCTACAAGCCTGTTTCGTGAGTAAATCACTCGTCAGGAGATGTTGATGTACAGAAGCTCGTCAGCTCAAGCGAGTAAAGCAATGATTGCGGTCATGAGTCAACTTGCAAAACTTGGGGACCTCCTAGTCAAAACTAAATTTAAAAGTTTTTGACTGTAAACTATTACCGATATTAAATTATACAGTGGAGATTTTGGGTTTTAATAGGTCTACTGAAACTGAACATGTTCAAAGTAAATTTCAGTGTTATATTTTGAGTCGTATATAAACATATATGTAGTCTTTGAGTATGGGAGCTACAAAAATGCTTGACAAGTGTTCATTACGGGAAGTAGGCTGAAATGTTTTGAGATTGCTGAACGAGAGCTGCAAAACTTTAACCTCAGACCACTTCTCCTCAGCCCTGGTTCAAGTTCTTAGGTCATAGTGGTGTAAACTACATCTCAGACCACAATGTAGTGACCTGAGACTACATGTACATGTAGGCCCTACCTACTGGTATATTATGTAACTGCACTTGACGCCAGTGTGATTTCTAACTAAACTGTGTTATTGAAAGAACCGATGTGACGTCATCTGTTTTCTTTGTACCTGACACAATCCTAGCTGCTGTATTTTGGGCATGTTCAAGAGGGACAATGTTTTTAGCTGGCAGCCCATACAGAAGGGCCATTCAGTAGTCAGGTATCGATGATATAAGTGCATGACCAAGGTTCTGACAAACTCCGTTTGTAAGATACTGGTGTATGCGACCATAGACAGTGGAGGGGCCCCCTCCACTGTCAATGATGCGACCTATTGTTCGGGGGTGAAAAAGAACTGATCTACATGTCAACGAGATGTGCTTCTTGAGGTTATAACGGTCATCAATTGTTACACAAATGGTACATGCTGAATCCACTAACTGCACAGAAGACGATCCCATGTTGATGTGGTTCATGAGACGAGGAAGCCTGTTGAACTGAGACGTGATAAGGAGGACCTCGGTTTTGCCATCATTAAACTAGCTTATTTTGGGTCGTTTAATATCATGTGCAACAGTTTCCATCTTAGTTACTGTAGTTGACGTATGTGATTGGGGAAATATATTGGTAAATCTGGTTGTCGTCTGCATGTTGTTGCATATTGAGATTTTGATGTCGGATTAGCTTTCCAAGTGGTGATGTGTATAGACAGCATACGCGTGTAAGAGTGGACCAAGCACAGGGTTTTGTGACACTCCACACTGCAAATGTTTGGTTTCTGATATGCCTTGTACAGAAATGGACTGTTGTATATCTTTGAGGTATAAAGACTCTAGTCGAATGCCTGTAATACCGAGCTCGGAATAAACTTGAAATTATGCTGGAGTCAGAATTTACGGGGGGGGGGGGGCATGAACAAAATTGAGGTTCAAAGGGAGGGGGGCATGACAATTGTGATGGTCTGAAAGGGCCCCCGAATATTCTGCTCATGATTTGAACCAAAATTAAACCTCAGGAGCAGTTGTTTACCAAGTAAATTTACATTTGTATAAGTGTATGCCTCTCTCTCTCTCTCTCTCTCTCTCTCTCTCTCTCTCTCTCTCTCTCTCTCTCTCTCTCTCTCTCTCTCTCTCTCTCTCTCTCTCTCTCTCTCTCTCTCTCGTCGCCGTATGTCTCCTTCTCTCTTGCTCTATCTCTCTGTGTGGAGACTTTGTTGAACATTCAAACCACAGGAGCAATCGTTTACCTTGTACTTTGCAAAATTGTTCACTTCATTTACCTACCACACATTTAATTATTAGGCAGCCAATGGCCAAACGAATGTGTGTGTCTGCCAAAATATCTATGTATTAGTTAAAGCGTAGGTAATACAGTTGTAAAATAATTTAATGAGAGTACAATTTGGGTATTGAAGACAATTTTCAAGTACTTTATGGCTTCCAATAATGTGTATGGTTTGAAATATTATGCCGCTAAATGGCCTCCTACATGTCCTTATTTTTCAAACAATTGCCTACTGTGGGAGGGGGACACACCCTCCCCACTAGTTATCGAAGGGGGGTGCCGTTTCTGTCAAGACATAGGATTCAAAAAGAAAACTCTGCTGGTTAAGTGTTTCCAAGTACAGGTTACAGCCCAATGAGCCCACATCCATTTGTAAAGAAATCTCTATGTCTGATATGTATGGACACTGAAGTTGATTTCCACTGTTAGCTTACAGTGTGTCATATAGTGTACCATACTGTACTTCTCTGACGTGTATGGGGAGGGGGTAATGTATAATTGCATATTAAAATATGTGCAGCCGGGGGGGGGGGGGGTATGGACGTCGCCATCTTTCAAGCGCTAAATTACCTGTTAATCGAGATTTGTTTCAAAACATTAGCATGGTTGATAATATATGTGAAAGGGGTAAACTAAGAATGGTTTCTGGGATCGCCTAAGTCAACACGACATATATTGTGGATGGTCTGAGATATTCGATTACGATTCACATCGTCCGATTTCCAATCGTCCCAATATCCATATTAACATTCTTTATCGTTTCAAAATCACAAAAATGCATATGTCGTGGTGGGGTGAGTACCGACTCTAGTTTGGTCTCCGCTCTCTCTCTCTCTCTCTCTCTCTCTCTCTCTCTCTCTCTCTCTCTCTCTCTCTCTCTCTCTCTCTCTCTCTCTCTCTCTCTCTCTCTCTCTCTCTCTCTCTCTCTCTCTCTCTCTCTCTCCCGTCTCCCCTCTCTCTCGTCTCCGTATCGAAACTTATTCAGTCATAAAATCATCAGGTTTCTGACAATTTCCAATACCTGTTACAAGAAAGACTGCAGTACAAGAATATTTGGTTAGCTACATGTATTACATCTGATGCCTTATACGTGACACGCACGATAATTGTCCAGTTTGCATCAGAGGGTGTGCCTCGCCTTCTGTACATGTGCCGTACGTCTGGCTTGTCTGTCAGTGTCACATTTTGCTTCCCCTCTTCAGTTTTCTCAGATGTTTTAAGAATTTAAACATAGTCAGTGTCTGATCGACAAAAATTCTTTCCACTGAAGTTTAGAAAACATTTAGTGCAACTCTACGTAAACGTCATGTTGATGCATCATACATCATCATGAGACGTCACATTGACCTCACACTTCGCTTCGCGCTTCCTTCAACGTCCGGTCGTTATGAAACTAGTTCGAAGGCTTTCGCTAGCGATAGCGTGGCCAGTCTTGTTTTACTGCGTACTCGTCTAATGTTTTCCAAATAATTATGAATTAATTTATCTTTTTGTTTACACTTTGGGTATTTTACTTGCTATTAGAACTCCCGGGCAACTCATATTTAATTTTCCAACCTTAGAATTTGTTCAATGATCGTCAGGTTTGATATATGTAGTCTTTGAGTATGGGAGCTACAAAAATGCTTGACAAGTGTTCATTACGGGAAGTAGGCTGAAATGTTTTGAGATTGCTGAACGAGAGCTGCAAAACTTTAACTTTCCTAAGCCGGTCCCACAACTGTTATACTTATAAGTTATAGCTGGGCGTTGTGACCGGTAACCGGCTATTATCTACATCACTGCCTACTAGGTACGTCAAAAACACACCGTTCGCACATGTGAGCCTGATTTTAGGCAAAATATCGGGCTATTAGAGTGCATACAGGCCCTTTTGTTCGCTTGTATTGTTTGCATTTGGTATTTGGCATTTCGCACGTTGTTTATTTGCACCATTCACAGTGTCTTATCATGCTTTGTGTAACTTGTAAGCCTAATCGACAACTGGGCCAACGGTTTTTACTAGACAAATTTGAAACAAATTTTGCGTCAGTTTGATGGTAAACCTGCTATATTGACTACCAAACTTAGTTAACCCCAGTTATTTTTACTCATGTTGCATCACCATATATTTAGAAAGAGTATATATGAAATATGAGAGCCATGTGAAACTTCTTCAGTGCAAAATGGGATGAAGATATGAGGGCAAAGTCAGTGCTCCTTATAGTCTCGCTGCCAGACTCGAGACTATCGTCCCTAATCTGTTTACCGAGCGGCGCAGCCGCGAGAAGAGCGGGACCAGTCCCCCTCTATTCTCGCGGCTGCGCCGCTCGGTAAACAGATTAGGGACGATAGTCTCGAGTCTGGCAGCGAGACTATGCTCCTTACAGCAGTTTGTTTTTCCCGCATATGCATACATTACCCATAATCCTTTTAAGTATTCTGCAGATATCTGTGCAATGTGCACTCATGACTCATGAAAATCTGGAATGCACTGATCGAAGCCAATTGTACAGTTATACTATAAAAACAGGAGTTATGAGTATACCACATTGAAATAAAACAAGAGAATAAGAGATGAGGGCCCTCAGAATCGTCACGTAGAGTGATATAACAGTTACATGGATGCCGGGCATGTACCCATAGGTACGGGCCCGGGGGGGGGGGGTTCTGCATGCCGAACGTCATTAAGTATTTCCTTTACTTTGGTGCTCATGATCGTAATTTGGATGATGCCCAAGATATTTGAGGCGTGAATACCTGTTGTTCTTCTAAAGGCTTGTTTATTACTGTGAAGATCACACCCTAACACTTAATTGTTCTATAAACGACACATGGACAAGAATACTATTCCCATAGAGGTTAGTCTAGTTAATTCCTGATGGACCGTATTTCGTTCAGCGTTACGTTGTACATAACACGGTCAGTCAGAAACTATAGACGACATGGACGACATGGATGCCATATAATATTCCCAATAGTCACTCAATTTTACTTAGCTAGAAATAATGTCCACAGACTCAAATCTGTCAGCACGTCTCTACTGTGAGTTTGTTGACGCTATTGGCCGGTCAGGTTTGTTAAGAAGCTCCATACACTAGCAATATTTGTGGCCCAATTTTAAACTATTATTGGAAACGATTGTCATGTCATCTAAATCTGTATTACTATGCATCAAACGCGTAGAAATGTGAAACACGTTTAGTGGTGGCGGTATGTAGTGCATAATGAAAAGGCGTACTACGAACATTTATTTCAAAATGAGCCCTGTGATATTACAATCTACGTACGTCCTAACCATGTAGTTCATATCATAAGCCTGCTTATATACATACATATGTATCGAATACACTAGCTACACGTATAGCGTTTATGTACGTATTGATTGCAAGCACCGTAGATTTGAATATTCATTTGTTTACTGCCCGGTTATGGGGGTGAACTCATGAATATATTCTGAACTAAATGCAAATGTATTCAAATCACTTCCGACTCGCAATCTGAACTATTTTTCAGATCGAGTATAATCCGATTAGACAGGCGCTAATGGGAAAGTACAGAAACGTCCACCTCATCAGCATAAAAGTACAGAATTGAACTCAATCTGAACTATAGTACGGAAAATGTCGTAAACTGTACTATTTTTTCTACTAGTGTCAGTAAGGGCAAAATCTTTAGGATTTCTTTCCTATACATACAACAACTGCTGGAATTCTTAGCTATAGCTATCATAATATGTCATACACCTGAATTGTATTTACCACACTATATAAGAAAGTTGAAGTTTGTATACTTATTATTAAAGTGGTCATATGGATGAGAATTTGGTATTTATTTTGGATTTTTATTTGATAAAACAGCTTCACCATGTTTTTCTACTTGAAAAAATAATGTGAAAGAACATATACCAAGTTCATGTTCGCTACTCAATAAACTGCAAAACATTAAACAATGTGTAAAATGTTTGTTATTGTACGTACAATAACATTTTCTTTACACTTTGTGCATCTTTTTTCAATGTATTGAGTTATGAACACGGACTTGGTCAATGTTCTTTCACATTATTTTTTCAAGTAGAAAAACATGGTGAAGCTGTTTTATCAAATAAAAATCCAAAATAAATACCGAATTCTCATCCATATGGCCACTTTAACATCTTGCCTAATTACTCAATATGAAAAATCTAGCTTTATAGGACGTATGTCATTTGTTATTATCGACGGGAGCACCAAGGTATGTGGAATCTGAAGGTTGTCTTGTCAAATTATTAAATATGGAAATGACAGATTACAATAAAAACTACACCTGGAAACTATATCAATGCATGTACACGAAGAATGGAAGCTTCATCAACAAGTTTTTCAGTACATGTGCCCTTTCTTAAACTAGATGCCTTTCGTAAGGGCAAAGGCTTACGACATATTATATTCGTGACACAAAGGTGAAATATCATGTGAGGCATTTGCACTTCAATTAGTATTTTGATGTATGCAAATTTGACCACATTTGATAGTTACAAATCAATATTTACTGGATAACTCAAAAACTGTAATACACAGTTCAAGTGTCTATCCCCCCCTATCATCAGATGCAAGCTATCTTTTGAGACTTTGACCTGGACCTTAACCTTCGGGTCAATTATCAAAAGTCAAATCCTGCCTATCAAAGACACATTGACGTGTTTACGTATCTCCGATGTGTTTTAAATCATATTCACAAGAAATATTGAACAAAGGAACTATACACAAGCTTTATCTTTCTTGCCCATATCGCTTTTCCTGAATGGCAGCCATATTTGTAATTAAAAGTCATTATTATCAGAAGCTGTAATACATAGATACTCCATTCAAGTGTCTACCCCTTATTATCAGATGTGAGCTATCTTTGGCGACATTGACTTTTGACCTTGACTGTGACCTTCAGGGCTAATTATCAAAATCAAACCAATTCCTGCCTATCACAAACACATTGTAATGTTTACATATTACCAATTTCTTTAAAATCATGTTTACAAGTAATATTGAAGACAAGAGTATACATAAGCATTATGTTTGGTGCTGATGTAATTTGACCTGAATGGCAGCCATATTTGTAGTAAACATCACTATATTTAAGACTGCATAACTAAGCAACTTCAATCATAGTCTGTATTCACAGCCCATGAAAATTAAGCTATTACCTACATGTTGCAGACACTTTGGAGCAATTATATGTGTAGCTATTTTTTTAGATCATGTCTATAGATAATGCAAAACCAGATAAACGTACACGGGCATTACCTTTGGTGCTCATATTACTTTTTACTCAATGGCAGCCACATTTGTAGTGAACAATAACGATTTACTAATTAACTCAAAAACTGTAATATATGGAAACTACATAAAATTGTAGTAGTATGGGGGGGGGGGGGGTGGTATGTCTTTTATGAAGGCTTGTTCTATTTGGAAACCTTGTTAACTTTCACTTGTCATTAAAAATAAACATTTGATACTCATAATACCATAGTACAAAGTGTAGTTTGATGTAATATTAGGTGCTTCCATTGATCCTGTACTATAACGTTAGTTTTTGCCGGTTTTAGATTTCTATGTGCACTTGTTTTGGGTCCACGCTTATAGATGTTCGTCACGTGCCTGACTATTGTCAAAGTTAAATAAATAAATAAATAAATAAATACATAAATGAATAAATAAATAAATAAATAGATAAATAAATAAATAAATAAATAAATAAATAAATAAATACATACATACATACATACATACATACATACATACATACATACATACATACATACATACATACAAATCTTTATGAGCATACAAACCTAGCATATTTAATCAATATCGTCAAGCCCTTTGAACGACACGAATACAGGTATCTCCTACCCAATCGACAGTCACATATATTGCGTCTCTTCTAATGATAGACAAAATTAGAACACAATGTCCGTCCACAGTATTAAGTTCGACGTGCTCTATATGTAAGTACTAGCGACCATATTGCGTTCCCTTTGAAGCGAGCCGACAACACGGTGTGCACTGTATATAGTTCACTTTAAAACGATTGTACATATGCTACCTGAGAGTATTATTGTTAATATATTATGATTTGATTTGAAACTAATATAAAGATATACAATTTATTTAGCTTGCAACTGATGAACTGTAACTTATCGCAGCTGAGTTGAGTGATCAGACACTCATTTTCAATTTGTTTCTGTCATAAATTTGAAGAAAAAAAAGAATAATATATTCAAGAGAGTCTAGGTGAGAAATTCAATTGATATTTTAAACAAATATTTCAAACAAACTACCCTCCCCTCCTTTTGGGTACGTTGTTTGAGATCTTTTGCAGCAAGTCTATATCAAAATCATAATCGATCTCAAGCGCAAAAACGACGGCACGACTCCTCTAAGAATCCAAAACTATCGACTGATCACCGCTAAGATTCCCTGCCCATCTCGTTCTTGATACCTATGTCACGATGTAAGGCCAACCTTGCCGCAAGGAGTAATCGGATAAGGTCTTATAGAAAAATGTGTGGTTCAGGTTACACTCAATTTTAGAATAGGTGGGGTAGGTAGATATTTTATTTCATTTTATTATATTTTTTCTGTGTGAGTGTCTAGTTCAGGTTTTCCATTATTTTCCAAATGGTTTCTAGATCTGTTATTTATTTCTTCCTATCAGATGTACAGCCATTACAGATTGGAAGAATAGTTTTAGAGTGTCTTTTAAAGTTGATGGCAGTTTCCGCATCCACTATTTCTCGTGAGACTTCACAACAATTATTTTGTAGGCCTAAGGCCAAATGAAAATAAAATGTATTTCCGATAACTCTACGGATCCTAGTTTAAGCTCACGACCATAAACATATTAAAAAGGGTGAAGGTGCTTCTATTTCTGTGCGAATACTCTTGCCACAGTATCGTTAGGCAACTTGAAACAATATATTCCAGAGAAACCAGGTATTTTAAGACTTTAAGTTGAACAGACCAGTATGCATATTGTGTTCTTCTACTTGACATATACTTGTCTGCATCTACATTTACATCTACTTCTTTTACATCCCATCAAACTATCATGGAAGTATTGCGACCAACAATTATCTTGCCGTAGCGGTGAAGCAATTTCGCAACAACAAAAATCCGAAATAAAATGGAATTCCGACCTATTTTCTTAAGAAATGTTATCGGAAACAAAACAATTTGTTTTTATATTTGACTTATTGGTGCTCACATTTTGAAAGGACAGAAGTGTGTAGTTATTATGATAGCAGTGGATTATTCCTTACTAAGTCAATCAAAGAGGTAATTTATAGAACTGATAGAAGGTCATCATGGACCTCTCTCAATTACTTGGTAAACGCATGGTTAATGTTTGTTCTCGTTGATTTTGCCTTTGAGAATTCCTAGTATTGCTAATAAGAGGGTTTACATCACAGGTTGGCTACTTTGTTTGAAATGCATATTTGACATAAAACATTCATGATAATTAATTTTTCGAAAAAATATACTGGCTCGATTTTGAAATATATTCCGTTAAATTACTATTATGCACAATTCCACCAAAGGCTGGTGCAGCGTATGTACACACAGTAGGTGTATGTCAACCAACGACAAGCGTTCCTTTACATATCTTCCAAACAAAATAGTTCTGTTGATATGGAAATTTCGCCAAACAGAATCATAAATTTAAAATATGCCCTTAATACGATGTTTATAATTAATGTTAGAATGCTATGGTCTTACGACAAAATCCAATATGGTATTTACTGAATGCAGCATTACTTTGGATAGTTGCACCTGGAGTATAGTGGAGGCAACGCTGCGTAGAAGCTTGGCGAATAATCTGTATGACACCAATCTTGCCTTTGTTATTAATATGGTTCATTGTAAGCTGTGACGATATGCTGATTCATTGACAATATAAGTATAGTTTTAACCTGATCATTCCGCTATAATATTCCACTTGCATTGTATTTCATTTGGGGAACATACTATTTTCCAATCCGGAATCTACTATCATGTAAAAAAGGGCCGGGCATTTTTAACCAACGGGGGGGGGGGGGGGGCGGGGGGTTGGGGTTGGGGTTGGGGTTGGGGGGGTTGGTGTTGAACGTGGGATTTCACAAACTGACCCGCCCAGCTCCGATGAGCAAAGCCAAAATGACCCCAGTAAAAACACATTTATCCAAATGCCCCCCCCCCCCACACACTGTATATGTTAACATCATTTAATATTTCTTACTTTGGGATATTACTATAACACTATATGAATATTATTTAAATATTGCTATTTATTAAGAGAACACTGAACACTTTTTTGGTGGTACAATCCTTGTTTTCAATGTAGATGTTTATCTAGAATCTACGAAACATGTAATTTTTGTCAGAGTATCACATAAATCAATGGCAGATGTCGACTAAAATAATAATTACTTGCAATTAACACAACTCGTTCTATAAGAACCAGTCTTTACAAATGTAGCAAACGTTGACTGAAAGTAACATAAACTAATTTCTGATAATGGTACGTATGGTATATATACCTGTTTGTGGTATTATACGTCACCTGTCACCAATCTCGCATTCTGATTGGTCGAGAGCCCTGCAGATACACAGGCGTATGTTTTCACCAACAGCCGTATTTTTGCTTGTTGTATCACGTGGTCACTACACGTCCCCTTGTAAACAAATCTAGCAGACAACTAGAGATCGAGCTATAACCAGCATTTCCAATGCCAAATTTGTTGTCAATCGAACAAAATATCACCGTTGTATACATTGTAACAAGTCTTTGAACTGCACTTTTCATGTCACAGGGAAATAGTCAAAAATTCCACACACAACCGTGAAAGTCCAGTGACGGCGAACGCACGGTCGTCACGCGATCGTAAACATGAATTCCTAAATTTATGAAGGATATGAAAATTACCACCACAGAGGGTGTAATTTTTGCTTAACTAGAACAACAAAACATATCACGAACATTTATGTACATTTCATGGAATACAGTACGCAAAACAAAGACGCACTCATTTTTCAGCTGATGGTTATAAGTTTCAATATATCGCTGAGTGATATGCAAATAATAAACATTACGTCATACTACTGAGCAAACGCGCACTCTGATTGGACGATAAAGTTAAGGCTGACATGTAAACAACCGCATTGCAGTTATCAGAGAGGTGTATGATACTACGCTCAACAGTATAACGCGGAAGTGATTTTATTTTAACATGAAACAGCATTTTAAGACATTCAAATATGAATTCATAGTCGCAGGTGACGTATAAGTATGTTATTTGCCAAATACTGTTCCACATCTTGCTGCTCGAGGTAATTTTTCTGGTATAACGGCTCGCCTCCGGCTCTCCGTTATACCAGAAAAAATTACCTCTCGCAGCAAGATATGGAACGGTATTTGGCAAATAACATATACATATCTCTGTAAATTTGAATAATTTCATTTAAAAAACATTACACTTGTTCAACTACAGACTTACATTGATTTTACAAATTCCTTTCAGATGTTTTATAGTTTGACACACCTTTTTGTCAATTGAGTGGTACATCATGTACTAGTTGCCTATTATAGCCAAGAATCTTGCATTCCAGTGATTATTATATTTATGTGTAGACCAGTGTAACATGATGTACCAACATTGTCCAGAATCACATGCAACCCTCTGTGCAGTGTATTAATATCAATTGTACATTATTTTCAATATATTATGGCTTTCATTTGTACATTCAGATATAACCAATACCAGAATGCTTATACAGTTTCATTCAGAACAAATGTTTATATTCAGAATGACAAATTGATTGAAACACAAATGGTAAGTTCAATCACCAGTTAAAACGGTCGTCAATATATACCCAGTGGTGAATTCAATGAAAGTTAACTCTAACCATAACCTAATCCACAACTAACCATTCTTAAATACTATATATATATATATATATATATATATATATATATATATATATATATATATATATATATATATATATATATCTCGGTGAGTATCAATCTGCTAAGACAGTGCTCTATACCGCAGTGGCAGAGCGTAATAATATATATATATATATATATATATATATATATATATATATATATATATATATATATATATATATATATATATATATATATATATATATACCAATACCAAATGTTTGAATATTTTATTTGAGAAACAGTCCACATGACACAGGCATATGTGAAAGTGTGGATTGGGATACCCCTTACGCAGTAGAATATTTTGACAAAGTACAGTTGTTCAGGGGACATTTCACGGTACCCTTATGCCACTTATGTTGTCATTTTCCAACGTGACCCCCACTTTAAGTGGTGTTTTTCAAAATGACCCCTCCACCAAAAACACCGGTCCACCAGTCGGTTAAATATGCCCGGCCCCTAATGGCTTTCATGCGATGATACGTGCTGACAATTTTGGTCTTAAAACAAATGCAATCTCGCTAACAGACGATTGCCCAAAGCAGCCACCCCCGCTTAAAGTGATTGTCGACTGACGACAAGAATCCAACCTGGAAGCACTTCGAACTGTCAGTCAGCATTTGTGCTCAGGTTTATATGAAATTTAAAATCGCCATTCTTGACATACTATATAAGCCAGTTGACCTAAATCAAAACGTAGGATCTCAACAAATAATCCACATGCACTATAACTGCTTCATTGTATTGTATGGCTCGACATCAGTGCCACAATTAATTAATTAATCATCTGGCGCAACAAAAACCACATCGTCATTGCTACATTTTCTGAATGCGTAATTCGCACCCAGAAAAACAATTACACGCGTCAGTGACAATTCTTGTCAAGTAGACGATAAAATGTAGCAATGTAAATACAATTTGTCGCACCATTTGATAAAATGTAACAATGCTAATCATTCGATTTATCGCACCATTTGATAAAATGTAGCAACTTGATGTTAATACAATTTGTCGTACCATTTGACAAAATGTAGCAATGTTAATACAATTTGTTGCAATATTTGATAAAATGTAGCAATGTTAATACAATTTGTCGCACCACTTGATAAAATGTAGCAATTTAAAACGATCTGTCGTACCATTTGATAAAATGTAGCAATGTTAATACGAGAAATTAGAATGTGCGAATAATGTTTACCTTCCCCTGTTGACAACTTTTCTCCCTGGCATAGCAGGCATAGCCCAAGGAAACCGATATATTGACGGACTGGCATATCTATCTCCCTATATGATGAAAAGGCAAATATATTGGTACAAAACGGAAACTTTTGATATGTCTTGTGTATGGCTATCTTATCACGCCATAATTATCAACAAAACGTAAAAAGGTGAGTGACAGTAACTCGAAACACACGCCCAATATAACTAGCCTTCTTAAGCCTGCGTGTGACAAAAATACGAGGATTAAAATATGACTTTGCGAACATCTGTCTACTACTATTCGTGTTTATCACTTATATGTACAACTGTCAAGATCGTCCCCTTCATGGCAATTTATGTCTTGGAGATGCATCAAAGAAATCGTTTCAGTTCATGTTAAAGAGGACACCATTTATTATAACTAGAGTTGAAGGTCATGGGATTGAAGTTTCAGAGTCAACAACAGAAAACGTAATTTACACTGTACGCAGAATACAATATTTGTAACAAGAGTAATAGTTAGCTCATAGCGAGCTGTAGACGAAGGGTTTTCAATACTCCAAAAACTGTCTCCTTCAGAATCCGTTAGAATATAAATAGAATAAGGGAACAGCTGTTTCAAGGGTGTTTTGAAGGTGACATTCTTAATCTCTACAGGGGGAGGTTTTAACGATATCAAGACAGTGTCAGTAAAATGTGAAATAACAGACGAATGCGATGACTTACTTCTCTTGATGACGACCAATCTTGATGGTGTCTAATGATGAATAAAGTACCACGACGAAATCAGGCTGCCTTCGACTATGTACGGAAAAAACAGATGTTCACTTTCCTGTTTGTTCTTTTTTTGTTACGCCTACCCGATTGCCCCGATACAAGCCAAGAGTGCGCATGTCTTTTTGGTGGTTTATATTGTCAAATGATAAAAATATGATATTTGCTTGCGAAGATGACGCTATTAGAAGGATTGTTTAGGTAGAACAATAATGAAGAATATAGAGATTTAATTACATCTTTTTTTTCTTTAAAAAAAAAAAATATTTGACTGTAAAGAAGTGAACGATGGCATGGATTGAATACTGTTTAGATTGTACTAGGCCTTTGTTCAAGAAAACGTAAACCCATTCTCGGTTAAAATAAAAAAAATGCAGGGGTCACCGTACATAATTTTGAAATAGAGGTCACAATGTTATCAAAATTCAGTCATTTTGGAATCCAATATGGCCGCCAAATATTGTGCTAACGCAATGGGAAAATTAACTATAGTCGATTTCCCTGAAAACAAGAGGGTAAACCTGTACGTTTCTCGTGTAGAACTTCACTATTTTTTTTGCAATTTTCAACAAAGATATAAAAAGTTACATGCCTGTGGATTTGGAGTTTTCCTGATTCCCCGTGGTTGCTTCTGGGACAACCGAACTTCACCTTTCGTAACTGTGAGAGGTGATGGGCAATCTTGATTACCCATGGCCAGACTCTCTACTGGGGGGGGGGGGGGGGGGGGCTCTGCTAAGAGACCACTCAGACGAATTGTCGTAGTAGGGCCCCAGTGAGAGTCTGGGCAACGGAGACTGGGTCATGGCTAATGCATGTGGTGCTTTAGGGGGCAACATCAGCAGTTCAATGTGGATAAACAATGGAAAATGTAATTTGTTTAGTTTGGGGATGAAGGTTTGTGTGTGTGTGTGTGTGTGTGTGTTTTGTTGGGGGGGGGGGTGAACCAGTATAGGTCTCATCCGACAAGGAATCTGTTTTGTACCACTAAAAATGTCTTCAATTCGAAAATGGAAGAATTTCGCTTTATGTAAGAAATGAATGGCACTGTATACTACAGCGTTTATTAACCTTTGATATGTAAAGTATATAATATGTTGATACTATGTCGTCATGTGAAATATCAAAATGTATGGTCTAAATAATGTATGTATGTATGTATGTATGTATGTATGTATGTATGTATGTATGTATGTGTGTGTGTATGTATGTATGTATGTGTGTGTATGCGTGGGTGCATACATGTATTCGCACACACACACACACACAGACAGACAGACAGACAGACAGACAGACAGAGACACACAAATATATGTGTTATATATAATGCCAGTTTGTATTAGACACACAGCTTTTCATGTTGGTGAAACACAAGGGGTGAAACATGATATACACTGACATGGGATATGTTATGTTGTTTGTTCGCCTAACAAAAATAAATTATTTGGACTAAATTTGTAATTTTTAAAATGTAAAGTGCCAGGAAGAAGCTTTTATTATTTGCTTTGAAAATCTTTTAATTGCAATTTATCTGCTTGTTCTATTTATATTAAAATACCATACCAAGATATTAACAAAGCGAAGCCTACATTAGATGACTCACCCAATTTTGAAGGGGCCATACCGATATTCTCGAACAGAGTGTTTTATAAGTGCATCGCATATGAAATAAAGAGGGGAATAAACACTAAGAAAAATCACAGCAAGAAAGCACTCCCAATTGCATTAAATAAACGAACAGTTGGGGAATAAATTACCTCCAGATGTCCGAAGTTTAAAACTGTATCTGGTGTCTTTGTATCCTCATGTGTGTGTGTGTGTGTGTGTGTTATATTTTTCTTAGCAGTCATTTACTATTTTCTCAGTCCAGTGTGTTGTTGCAGTTACAGTGATATTACTTTTATCTAGTATATTAATGGAAGCTTTAGAGGTTGCAGCACATGTAGTGGCGATACCAATTCAATACAAACTTCTTTATAACACTACTATCATTATGTTTGAAATACATGTTTTGTAAATAATTGTACAGAAAACGTGTCATATTTGATTTCTGACTTAAATCTAACACTTGGTAGAATAACTCTTTACTGTAATACACTCGTAGAATCAAGTGTTTTTTCTCTTTTTCTGAAATTAAGTGCTTCGTGTACTAAGGCCTAATAAAAGAATTTTTTGGTTCTGGCTACCTGACCCACCTAGTTTTTTTCACGCCGACCCTAAACTGTTATTTTTACGTATTCGAGAAAAAAAAATCGCGAAAATTGTGTAGTCTCGCAAGAAATAGTGGATTCAGAAACTGACAACCTAAAAAACAAAATAATATAAAACTGTTCTTTCAATGTAATGGCTGTACATCTGCTGGGAAGAAATTAATAACATAAAGACCATATGGAAAACAACAGAAAACATAACTACCTGAACTAGACACTCGCATATGGAAAAAAATATACATATAAAATAAAAAATAAAAATTTACCCACCCCACCTATTCTAAAATTAAACGTAATCGGAACCATATAATCTTTTGTTTAGGTATATTAAAGTAGTATCACCTGTAAAGACAAGTGGTGTCCTTCAACCGTAACCAGTCTGCTCTCTACGATTGCACTTCCTTGTAACCTATTTACCGCTAAAATGAAAAGATGTAAGCTCCATCTCGAAATAGTGACTATTAGTTCAAACAGAGGTCATTATGTAGATTGGAAATGAAATAAACACCACGCAGCGCATAAATCTAGAGATTAGAAATATAGTTGTCATGGTGACTCTTGTCAGTTGTGTGTACTTATAGTTAATAAGATACCAGTTGGTGACAATTTATGGGTTTGATCTGTTACGCAACATTAGGATAGACGTCTATTATCATACCAAGCATGACGTCATTGTCATTTAAAACATTTTTTTACGGCAAAATGCTAAGAAATGCCCCATTCAGTACAGACACATGGATGTTGGCTGGTAAGTGCTACGCATCGTATCCCTTAAGCTATAGATTGTTTTCTAATTTCTCCAGAAAACCACTACAACTAGTGATAACCGATGTTAGATTTAATTTTCGACTGTAAACTATTTTAAATTTAACAACTGGTTGACTGAAACAACCATAAAATTAAGCGATTTCCCACCTTTCCGAAATTAGCATGCATTTTGTGTTACAGCCATCAAACCCTGTAGTTTACTCGAGTTCGAGCTTTATACATTTTTAATTTGAGGACATTACTGAATCAAATGTCTCATATATTTTCCCACATTTTGCTTTACATGATAGAAATGGCTCTTAATAGGCCTAGGGTAATGTTTTTTCTTTTAAATATATTGCAATGCATGTATGTATGTATGTATGTATGTATGTATGTATGTATGTATGTATGTATGTATGTATGTATGTATGTATGTATGTATGGATGTATGTATGTATGTATGTATGTATGTATGTATGTATGTATGTATGTATGTATGTATGTATGTATGTGTGTATGTATGTATGTATGTATGTACGTATGTATGTACGTATGTATGTATGTATGTATGTATGTATGTATGTATGTATGTATGGATGGATGGATGGATGGATGTATGTATGTATGTATGTATGTATGTATGTATGTATGTATGTATGGATGGTGTTTGTTTGAAACTCGATGATAAAAGGGGTCACCTTTATTTAGATGACCGTAGGCACGCCACGTACTGAACGTCTTGCACCATCTGCCTTACATTGTTTATTCATAATGTCACATTATTAATATGATTAATATTATGTGGACCTCGGATTTAAAAACCTTAACGAAATCTCAAACCCATTCTTAGTCAAAATAAAGAAAAAATAACACTTTTTTTTAAAGCAGAGGTCAAAATTTTGAGTAATCATGTGTACTGCTGTCATGACAATTATCACAGACAAAAGGGCTGTGTTTAGTACCATCACTGACGGAGTGGAGAAGGACATCAGTAGATTTGAATGCTAGAAGACTGTCAGGTAACGATTTGATTTATTCTCAGCGCTTAAGAAAATACACCAACTCGAACTGTAATTATAATAATCCTTAATTATATAACGTTCATCTTGACGCTGAACACATGATATACTTTGATCAAAATGTCATCACGTATAGATCCATTTCAAGTACACACACCCTTCTCTATAAACTAACAACAACATTAGTCGTTCATCAATATGTAGATTAAGCTAATTAATATGCAGGGTCTGAATAAAACCAAATACGTGTCAGACATAATTTCAACGAATACAGCAGAAGGAAGTACGTTGTGCAAGAACAAAAGTCAGAAGGGATGCAAATGTTGGTGGTGTCTGTCTCTTGCAGAGGGTAATCCATATACATTGTAATACAATTGCTGCATTGACTGACGTTTGCAGAGGGTGATTTACTGCGCCTCTCGGTTATAACAGACAAAACATGCATCATATCATGATTCACACTACGTGGGGACTATACGGACGGTGTAGACACAGACACAATAGGGAACTTGCAATCCAGACTGAGCATGGTCAGATGCAAAGGACTATGGGATTACCTGTGGTTATCGTAATATACGTAATCTGGAGCTACTGATAAAATTAACCCCCCCCCCCCCCAAATTGTCTGGGTAACTATGAATTGATTATTTTTGGTTACAAACAATGGAACAGTATTGTTTACACTACTAATTGATTAGCATTTATTATCATATTTCCCATGATGCAACATTCAACATGGTTTGCAAGTTCCCTATTGTATTACAATGTATACGAATGACAATGCAGCAATTGTATTACAAGGTATATACTCAGTAATCCTGTGCATGAGTTAGCCACAACCAACAATTAGTACCATTCTGACTTTTGTTCCTGCACGGATTACTTTCTTCTGCTATATACGTACCAGTTGTTTCATTCGAAGCTGTAGTTTTTGAGAGAAAGATTAGGCATATTCATTATATATAAAGCTAACTTTAATCAGATTTTGCCGATTTTGTGGGGATTATTAACTTATTGAGGAAATGCATTGACAATGCTAATTATGCAAATTAATACGTATAAATTTCATTACAAAGAAACAGGATGTAGAGCTTCCAAATCTATCTTCATATTGTGATGTTATGCAACAAATCCTTGTTCAGATATAATAAAAATCCTATACATTTTGTAGACTAATGAACCATTTGAGCTCATCAATGCTCTTCTTAATAAGTAAGTTTTTACATTAAAGTTAAAGAACATTTGTACCTATATTGTATAATGTCAATCAATGGTTTTAAAATAATTATGATACCGACGGACAGCCAGACAAACGGACACATACATACATACATACATACATACATACATACATACATACATACATAATACATATATACATATATATATATATATATATATATATATATATATATATATATACATACATACATACATACATACATATATACATACATACATACATACATACATACATACATACACACACACACACATACATACATACATACATACATACATACACACATGATAGGATATGGAGACATTAAAATGAACGCAGTGTAATCCAATGCTCCTCAGTACACAACTCGTGATCGTCAGTGTTGGCGTCATATTACGCACTGATTAATTGGTAAATTCGTTAGTTATGCAAATTACTCATTAACATAGCAACATCATAAGGTTATATAGGACTTATCCACTTTGTTATCAATGTATATGTCAAATTACTTGAAACTCGAAATTTGCATTCGTAAGATATTGCCTAATCACAAAAACTAAAATAACAAGCGACCTATCGGTCAGAATAGCTCCGCTGTTTTTTTTTTTAATTTAATTTTTTATTTTGGTGACATGTAGAAGTGGTTCAGGTCTTCAGCTCTTCGAGTCACTATGCAGTTTTGTTTTAGCGATGCAATAAAGTGGTTAGTGGTTTCATATGATGTCTCACTATAAAACACATTTTACACAGAAGTTGGTAATGTATTGTACTTTTATACCATAGTCACCATTTTATAACAAAAATCTACTCTTATGATAAATTGCACAAAATCTCAGAAAAAAATGACTGGGAAATGCACACAAGAAAAAGAAAAAAAGAGGATTTTGAGGTTGGCTATAAGTAATTCCAGTGTCTTACAGCTGTAACCCTGGAAAATTTTAATGAAGAATGAAATAAACTAGGGATCTAAAATAATTTTGAGGCAATTTGAATTTCAATTTTCTAACAAATTTACAAAGTCAACAACATTCAACTTGTTCTAGTTGTGGTAGATATATATAGGGAAGAAATGTATTAATCGCCATCTTAGTTTCCGTACGGCGACAATCTCAAGTACCCGGAAGAGAGTCATTCTCAGCCATACGTTACAGTGGTAACACTCGTTCATGTTCGGTTACCTTTCACAAAGAAAACACAACGAAATGGTTGAAATGATCTTTTTTTAATTTCTTTTCATCACAACAACAAAATCTGCGTGATCAAAAGTGTTGTAAACTAAACCAGAAAGAATTATCGGACTGGCTAAACTTCCCGATGAACTGGAAGGTCCTACTACTTCCAAATCTCTCTCTATTGTCTATGTTCCAAGTAAGCCTCGATAGTACTATAGTACGTGAGAAAATCGTCTCAAACTAGCGATACAACTTTCAAAATATAACTTGACATGTCTTCATTTGTTAGAGTTATACAATTCAAGACGGGTTTTCACTCGAAAACAACAATTCTGTGAATAATGACACTCTGAACGCAGCGATTTCTCGGACGATGTTACCACTGTAACGTATGGCTGACAACGACTTGCTTCCGGGTTAGTCCCTCGTGCATACGGGTGGATTGTCGGCGATTAATACATACATGTACATCGTCTGATATTTTAATTCACAGTGTTTTTTGTGACCGGCGCCTGTCAGCAGACTCTGCCATTTTTTTCATCATTCCATTGTATTTAAACCTTGTACTTGACATTTCGCAATATTTATAATTCTCAACAAAATAACGCAACATGCCTCACTTCGCTCGTACTCAAAGCAGCCCCGCACGTAGTCCTGCTTGCATACAGAGGAATTCGGGACTCGATTCTGACAATTGTCCCTCCCCCTCCGGTGTTTAGAGTCAAGTCAGTAATACAGACTCGTGCACCCGAGGACTACATGTACCCCGCGCGGTATGATCACTGACACTGATGACATGATGAGAGAGAACCTTTTCGGATTTACATGTAAAACGGGGAAAGATACGCAAAACATAATGCAAAGTCTGAAGCCAAATTAAAGTTGTAATTATTTTAATTATTTTTACTTGCCAAATATTTGCATTTTGGAAAGGCAAGACACGTTCATGTCGTTTAACTTTACATGTGAACTGTCGGCCATATTTAAACTTCAACCGCATGCCTGGCATGCCCTTCCTTACGCAAGTTGTCTGAATTCTGGTTCACTGTCATTCCAAATTGCACGACAATATAGAATTAACCACAAGTTACATGTTATCTGAAAACATCACACTTTTATAGTGGGTCTGAAGTGTGATTTTAGTGAGTACTAAGAACGTCCTGTGTTGATACTCAAGATACTTGCTGTGGGAAATCGCTCGGTCGAATGAGGTCACCTTCAGCTTCTGGTCGAATCAGGATAGAGTATGCAAATGAGGATGTTGCGGATTGGCTGATAATGTAGAGGGGTGCAGAATTGGATTTGAAGTTTACAACCCTGTTTCGAACAAACGCTTGTCATTTGGGCGCCCAATGCGTAGAATTATGACTATAGCACATATTACATTGCTTGTTTGACGTCAATAGTGTCTTTTGAAAAGTGGCAGTTTACTTAAAGTCTCGTCGACTGATTTCCAATATGGCGTCGGTCATTATGCTCATTAACATATTCATTTTTTTTTCAAATTACAAAAAAAAAATCATAAAAAATAAAAATGAGGATGTGCTGACTTGAAATTAACAAATCTGAGTAAGCTACCCCCTGCGCATCAACACGCCAGATATCAAAGCAATCTAATAAGAGGTTTTCAAGGAGTTGATGAAAATGACATTTTATGAAAAAAAATCATAAAAAATTGAAAATGGCACAGATCAACTTGGCATGAACAAATCTGAATAGCCTCCCCCCAGGGAACATGCACACCAAATATCGAAGAATTCCGACTGTCACTTATGGAGTAGATAGTAAAAATATAAAAGTTTGACGGACACCTATGATTCACTCTACTCTCTATACCTCAATACCCACCTATACCTAAAGCTACGCTTTCAGCTTTCGCTGACAGCGGAGCTAATAAAGCTGCATCAACAAGATAATAGGACATTACACTTTCTGTCATCAAATGCAGAATTAAATATCATACAAAGCTTGCATTCTTAAGATGATGCCTAAATTGTCAAATATTCTTTATACAAATGGATAAAAGCTATGTAACAGCGAGTTGTATAGGATGTATAGGAGGACGCTGTGCTCTGTTGTCATCCATTGTACGCGTGTGTACCAAATTGTATTGAGTTTGTAGCTGCGGTGTTATCAAAGTTATGAATATGTTTATTTATGTAAATACTTCAAGATTATTCATCAGATATTTTTACAAAGTGAACTGTTTCAGGCAATTCTTTTACGGAATACAGTAAATAGTTAATTAGAGATGATGCATTAGTTTTAGAGATATCCTGTCTACATTTACAGACAGACAGACAAAAGACAGACGAACAGACATACGGACAGACAGACAGGCAGGAAGGCAGACAGACAGAACTAAAACATAACCCTCATCTACGGAAGCTAATGATACATTCCGTCTTCTGCTATGTTTGAAGTGAATTTAAGATATTACCTAATTTTAATTAGTGAAAACACCCAATACAGCCAAAAGCAACATCAACAAACTTTGTAGAATATTCGTTATTATGAATGTATTTACCAAATTATATGAAATTTATGCACATTACTCGCTAAATGTACAATTATGCGAAATTTGAAGTAAGCATTCTTAAAGCCAGAGCCTAATTACTGAAAATCTATATTTATGCAAATATTTTTATTATGGGATGTTTACCAAAACGTAACCTGCTCAAAATGTGTGTACCAAATGTAATTTCAATTGAGGTAAACGTTTTTCAGGAAATGATAAAACAGACAGACACAGAAGCAAGCAAGCAAGCAAGCAAGCAGACAAACAGACAGACATACCCATAAGGAGGGTAAACATGTAATCGGTGCCCTCCAGTCATACATTACACAGGAGTAGCCATCGTATACAGCGAGATGCTTTATTTTCAGGTATTTGAAATGCCACAGTGCAAAACGAAATTGCCCACTGTAACTCGCTCAATTAGTTAACGAACGTTATGTTCACCTGTCCCTAGATAAATAACCAATTCAAGAGTTCGTGTGCTCAACGCGATGATAATGAAAACTCTCTCTCTCTCTCTCTCTCTCTCTCTCTCTCTCTCTCTCTCTCTCTCTCTCTCTCTCTCTCTCTCTCTCTCTCTCTCTCTCTCTCTCTCTCTCTCTCTCTCTCTCTCTCTCTCTCTCTCTCTCTCTCTCTCTCTCTCTCTCTCTCTCTCGCCAATAACAGATTTGTCATATTGCAATTGCTCAACTTTACATGTATAGCTATCAAGACTGAGTAAAGCTACAGAGAAACAAATTATATAAGTTGATGACAGAAATAGACATCTGATAATTTCTTTATATTCTATCGAAATCAGGACATTGTGGTTGTATCAATGTGATAAGGAATTAACTTAAAAAAACCATAGAGGCTTTAAACTGGTTATTCTTGTTGTGGTTTTTGTGTGTGACCAAATGTCACTGATTGTCAACATTACGCCCCTACTCGATTACACACAAGGAGGTACACATATTGTAAAGGAACATATAAGTAGTCACTTAACGCACAACGTGATTCCCATTTATAGGGTGGGCCGATACGCCTTTTGCTGATAAGAAGGCGATTTCACAAAAGCAAACTGTAAGCAAAGTCTCTCATGTATTTAAATTATTCAGTCTGTTCTTTACATTGACCCCCTTCCATGTATCACAACACATGTACTTGAAGGGAAATACGTATACTTGTAGACCGTGACTTCGATATAGGACAATGTTGTCTAATACTAACAATATGAGACCACTAATATGTCAAAGGCCCTTTGCCTGAAACACATAACATGAAAAAAAACCCGTGATTTCCTTTGCAAGGTTATTTACTGTAAATAAACATCTGACTTTAGGAGGTCTTGATGTAGCGTTATTGTTTATATATCATATATAGTTCATTAATTATCAAAGGTATACAGACTTTGTGTGATCAGGTCGTAAAGGAACAAATATTCAGAATTGGAAGACACTGCCGACATATTTATATTGTGTAGCACATAAATATAATGGGAGAATTTGTTGATTTTGAAAATTGGTCATAGTGAAAGACGTCTGATCTGCTGAATTCGGCATCTGATCAATAGTATTGTTAATTACCTATAAGATGCCTGGTCTGATGATGTGTGAGTTTGACTGGAACGAAAAACCTGATAAATTTAAATTAATTTTCCCGTGATATTCACTTTGCTCTGAATGGGGTTCGTGGACAAGCTGCTCTGGCCCTTCCCATTGCTAAAGTCGTGTCTCTTATTTTGGTGGGGGAAACGCTTTGCTAATTCAATATATAAAGTCACATTAGTGAACAATTCTGTATAAAAAAGTGCTTTCACCACAAATCACTTTGTTGTGAAGTGGTCACAGAGCACGTCTTTGGATATATAGGTACAGCATCAGAGGTACTGTGTTCGTGACCGGGTCAAGTTATAGACTATTTGATTTTTACACACTTTATTTACTGAATGACAGGTGCAGGCGTGGCTGCACATATGTTTATGGGTTGGTGGCATTGTAACATCTGACAAGGTGAGGACGGTTTTAATGGAATGATTACAAAGAGTTTGCGCGAACACTTTGGTTGTGTAAAAAATGTCCTGTTAACTGAAGTGTCTCGTTAAATGGAATTGAGAGCATGGCTTAAACAATGGTGATGAGTTGGAGAATGTGTGTGTATATATATATTCAACTTGATACTTCTTCCTGGCAGTATTGTCCTCTATAAATGTTGACAACCGAGAGCCTTTCAAGTTGTATATTTCGGCAAATTTGAGTAACTTTCGTTGTATCACATTTTATGGCGTCTTACTTTTGCTCTTTAATAGTCTGTGACATGGTACAATGGTATAGAGTTGTTTATTGTCTGCAAACAATTTGTGGAAAGTAAATGTTGTTAATGAATATTTATTATTTGTTCTTAGATGTTAACTACCTAACAAAACGTGAACACACCGGTACATGACACTCAGTTCACTGTAGGCACAATGCCGACTAACATTAGAGCGACTGGGGGAACGGTAGAGCACCAAGAATCTAATCGTCCTTTGGGCCGGAACACAAGAGTAGTGTATACACCAACTCCCGGTGTTGATAGAGATGGTAGAATTGCCATTGAACCTGGCAATAACAACAAAACTGGATGCGCATACTTCAACCGGTGCATTTTGATGTTATTAGTATGTTGCGTGCTAGTAGTGGTACTCGTCATCGGTGCCGTTATTGTTATGTCATTCCTTGGTGTCTTCGAAAGTAATAGTAACGAAGGTCAGAATTTCTCTTTCTCATTATTCCATAGATCAGAATTCGTACACTGCTCTTCATATTTGTGATTCAATAACAGTCGGGAAACTTACTATTGAGACTTTCAATACTGACGACCACTCTCTACTGTGAAAACCAAGGATTTCCCATTGTGTGTAGCTAAATAACACACTGCCGAAAACTCATTTCTGTAGGTTACTCTTAGTATCAACATTAATTGAACTTTAACTTTTGAAAGTTGTTAACTTTAACGTTAACCTGACACCGCACGTACTCGAGTGGTCACTTTCCTGGCATTATCCACCACTAAAATTGTTGATATTTATAATTTGATTATCTTACAATATTCGGAAAGTGTTTAGAAGTAGGCTCGATATTATAACAGTTTTGCACACACATGTAAGCAAGCACAGTGAATCACCTCCCATCACATATAGACATCTATCTAACAGCATTCAGTGCCATTCATCAACACGAGTAATCGTCTAATGTAAAGCTCCCGGATCGTGGGCGGGAGGAAGAAATGTGATTGATTCCTTTAATGCACTAATGTGCCATTTGAAATACACCGAAGATTTGCCTCACTATTTGAGGTTTCAAGTTCAGATTTAACATGGGTATATGAATTATGTCACATTTTACGGGTGGGAGGGATAGTTGGACGGTGAAAATAAGTAAATTGCCGGTTGGCTGTTACTCTAAAATACACTATTTAATAGTGTCTGTATTTAAAAACTGGCAACAAAATCAAAACACGTTTTTACCTCCCGTAAGGGTACGGGAGGTATTAAAATACAATGTCCGTCTGTGTGTGTGTGTGTGTGTGTGTGTCTGTCTGTCTGTCTGTCTGTCTGTCTGTCTGTCTGTCTGTCTGTCTGTCTGTCTGTCTGTCTGTGTCATCATTTTCTAAACATCGGCTGGCTCAATTGTAATGCAATTTAGGATATATAATCTTTAGGGTAATAGCTAGACCTGATTAGGTTTTGAGCCAGATCTGTTAATGTTTAATTAGCGAAATTTGCATATCAATGAAATCAACTAATTATGCAATATCTTAAGACTGCATACTTCAAATTCAACATAATTTAGTACATACGTTAACCATAAGAAAACACGTATGTCCTATCAAGTTTGTTGATGCACCGTACAGTGTTAATGAATAATTTGAATAATTAATGATTTTCGGTAATTAGGCTATATCGTAAGAATACATACTTCAATTCCAATATAATTCAGTACACACGTTAACCATAACAATCACATATGTCCTGTAAATCTTCTTGGTGTACCTTTCTGTGTTAATGAATAATTTGCATAATTAATGATTCTTGGTAATTAGGCTATATCTTACGACTGCATACTTCAATTTCAATACAATTCAGTACATACATTAACCATAACAAAGCGAATATGTCCTATAAAATCTTTGATATAGCTTAGTTTTAATGAAGAATTTGCATAATTAATGATTTTAGGTAACTAGGTTGTATCTTAAAAATGCAAGCTTCAAATTCCGTATAATATGATACGTACATCATAATAATACGCACCTGTCCTATGAAGTTTGTTGCTACAACTTTTTCCTTTAATGAGTATTTTGAATAATGAATGATATTCAGTAATTAAGCAGTATCATACACTCTTACATACATTAACCTAAGAAAGCACGCTTGTCCAAAACACAAAGCCTGTTACCATAGTTTTTTTTAGTTTAATGAGTTATTTACATAATTAGTGATTCCCTTACGGGAGGCATTCAGTTTAAATCTGGTATATCATGAAATAGTTGCAACCATGTAATAATATAATTTTGTTCAAATGGTACAACGGAATGACTATTATTACTCATTCTCGACTGCCCAAAATTATACATGGATTATTGGCGAGATAAAACTTTCATCCCCTGACCCTCCGGTCGTAAATGAGTGACGCATTTGTTTCTCTCCCATTTGCTCAACTCTAAAATACTCTTAAACGATGGTTGCACGTACCTGCTGGATTATATTATTATTGTTAAAATTGTTGTAAATATGGTCTCACTAGGAAAATTGTCGGTCTCGGTCATTGTACACGGTTGTTGGACATCCTTACAAGGACTGTCACCTAACATAAAAGGGTCCAATGTAGTTAACCAATCTGACCTATCACTTGTGTGTCCTTGTAAACGTCACTGTGTGCCCTATGTTCTGTGAAGTACGAGTAATCCACCGCTCGAGTAAATTCCGACTTGTAGTAAACTAAACACTGAAGAGCCCACTCACTACATGGCCACATAGCCACCTCCTTGACATCGCTGATAAACTATTAATTGTGGTCTTTAGAACTCAAATGTTTGTTGAGTTTTAGGCGCATATCGGCCACTTGGTGGTTGGTCTGCAACATGACCATTGAATGCACCTTTATTATCAATATCTAATCTTCAGTGTCTGAGGAGCATTCACTCTCTTTATAATATGTTGAAGCTTATATAGACAGATCGACCTTCTGAAAATCTGATGTCATAGGGGTAGACACTTGAATGAAGTATCTATGTATTACATTTTACAGTTATATAGAAATTATTGATTTGGAGATCCAAATATGGCCACCATGTGGTCAAATTGTCATATTTCGAGAAAAACACCAAAAAACAAAACTGACCTCCATATGTACCGTATGATACATCATCTATGAGCACGATATGAATGAATTTGCATGTTATATGTCTGAGAAATGACGTATTACGGACAGACGGACGGACGGAGCCCATTGTAGTAGCCCAACCCCCGCCCCAGCGGATAAAAAGTGACACAGATTATTTTAGAATCTCACTATTGCGGAGATGATTACAATTTGGACTTGTTAATCTTTATGGCTTGAACTGTTTGCCTTCCTATTAATATGAACATGCCAAATGTGCCCATTACCTTTTAATTTTGCTAGAACTTCAATCAAACGTCAAGCTATTGATATTTGGGTATTGTCATTATACCGTGTCACTGTGGGAATTTCATTTCGCAGACCAAACACACGTTATATGCAACATAAACCATTGTCACACATTTTATTGATGACTACTAAGGTACCAGGCTTGTAAGCATTGCGCTTAAAAAAGCACCCGATTGTACATTGAGGTTATATAATCCTGCTATATACATGTAATATAATGTGGTGCGCAATAGTATAGAGTTGTTTTTTGTGTGCAACTATGATCAATCTATCGAAAAGTAAATGTTTTAAATGAAGTTTAATACTCCTGAAGTGTTAAGTATATAGTGTCTTCGAAAGCAAGAATAATGAAAGTTAGGCATTTCTCTTTCTCATTATTACACAGATTACAATTCATACATTGCTCTTCAAATTTGTGATTCAATAACATTAGGAAAACTTACCATTATGACTTTCAAAGCTGATGACCGCTCTCTACTATGAGAGCCAAGGGTTTCCTTAATTGTGTATAACTCCACAAAACGTATTTTACTGGTCCATTCCCTAGCTTTACCATTTACTGAAAGTTTTGTTACTTATGATTTATATACACTTATTTTATAGGACTTGAACAGTAATCAAAAGTAGGCTAAATATTATAATAGTGTTACATGCTAAATTAAAAAAACAAAACAGTTAATCGCATTTCTCCTATCAGATATAGACATCTATGTCGACGCAATCAGTGCCAAACTTGAACAACGTCGTAAACCTCTTTTACCGCCAGTACTAGTGTCGAGGAAGAAAATGCAGCTCTGGGTTGCAAAATAAAGCTTGAACCACGATTTGGATTGATGTAAAACAATAAACTATATCAAATCGATAGGTAGATCACAGGCTACAGGGGGGTGGTGGGTTGATTAATTGAAAACTTTTTTTTTCTCGTTTTAAATACTTCGTAGATTTGCATTATTTACTAGTTAAGGTTCATATGGAGTAAAATTCGATTAACATAATTTTCTTTTAATATTGACCTGGGAACTGCTCCTAGCATATAAAATATTCCAATTTCAAGGCTAGGGGTGGGGGTGGTGTAAATAGCTACCAGACTTAAACTGAATGCCTTCTGTAAGGGTATAGTCTTGCAATTGCATGATTTATGCAAGAAGTTTAGCTCTACACCTGTGATTTTTCAAGTCCCAATAAAAGTTAGTTGTCAAAAATGTTGTTCAAATGCCCGCCTCCTATTCTCAGCACAGGAAAGCCTGTCACCCTCGGCTTTCGTGATCCCTTACATACGCGGGATATGCACACCCGTTTCCGTGACAAATAATAAACGAAATTCAAACCGACGCCATTTTTTCGCAGCAGTAGCAATAACTCAGAAATTTGTGAAAATGGCCGCTTTCACCAAGGGACGGACCGCCGCTGGTTTCGTGAAATATATGTCTTTGAATTCGCCCGAACGTCTGTCACCGAAAAGGAGTGTTCCATTAAAGTTTGTTTGTTTTTCAACCAATTTTCCCAGTTCCAACACGAAATCAGACTTCTTTTTCGAGAATTTGCAATATCGACACCATACTCTGTAAATACTGCCATCGATTAGGTACTTGCTGTTTTCACTGGTGTGGATATTCATCCACTCAAATTGTTCAAGCCATCATGCTAATTTTACATCTTTAGATTTTCCAGAATGTGACGATTGATCTTTTGAAGCCACCATATTTGAAACGCCGCCTGTATGTTGTCTTGTTGTGATTAGCGGGTTGTTCCTAATTCCCATCACTCGTACCTAGCTTACTAGCTGGAGAAAAGAAATGACTATGTCGTTTACTTTATGACAAGTGGTCGTTTATCCAAAATGCACTATTAGTGTATATAGTCAGAATTCACAATTCTCTAGTCTGTTGCTACGTATATCCTATAAGTACCACGAAAGGCATAGCAACAGAATAGGAATTGCGAAATGTTCGCATATATACGTAATGTTTATGGAGCATGTAGTCGGGGAAATAAGAATAAACCACAATGAAGTAATACGAAAGCAAAGCTTTCATTTTCCTTAAACAAAAAAATTTATAATGTTTTCGGTGTCGTATGTGGATCAGCTATATGCCTTCTGAGTGTATTTTGTATATAAAGGGTAGTAAAAATAAACATTTAATCCCTTTCTTGAGACTAACTCAGTTATACCAATCTTGAAATTTGTTGATAATTGAAGGACTGACAATTTTGTAAGTCCCCGAGTAAATTTGAAAGCTAACTCATTCAGGAAAACATTTGAAAATATCTTTTCTTTGTTAAATAGTTTTTATAGGCACTACACCTAAATATAGCATCTCCAAAGTTCTCTGTATACTTGCATACCACTGCAAATGTTTACTAATACTCTTCAAATAAATGCTGGATCCGCATTCCTTACCATACTTATACTCTTGAAATAAATTCCTTAGCTATTAAGTCGTAAAAAGTAACACCATGGTCTCCTTCACTGTCCAAGGTTATCACCTTATCAGTTACTTTATTATGCTTTGCCATACAATGTTTGTTTATACTATTTCTGTGTAGCACATCATTAAAACCATTGTTGTTTCCGACCAGTTTATGAAAACCTGCCTATGGCAATAATTCGCCTGAAACCAAAAACCAAATTACGGCCAAGAGCACAAACCAGAGAGTTATGTTTAAAGTATTGTAAAGTGCCCTTACTGGAAGACGTCGGCCCTTTGCATGTGATAATATGCACCTCTACTTGACAGCCGGCGCAAAGAGACGTCTACATGCCTTCACTTGAAGATTCGTCTCTCAAGCCCATTAATATTCAAAATCGTCAATCACAGGCCTCTTTACTGCTCCGTCAAAAATGCACTCGCCAAGTGCTTCAGCAGAAATATGTGTTCTGCTTGCGAGATTATAGCGCACTTACCGAGTTTTAAAATTACCGAGACACAGAGCCTCTGGTCTAGCAAGCCACACTACTCTTGTTTATCATAAAAGACGCAACTTACATTTAAAAAATGACCCAAGATAGATATGTAGTGCATACTAAATTATTCACTGTTCTCATCTTTTCTCTTTCAACAAAATATAGAGAACAAACAGATCTATTATTGCCTTGATCAACATGAGTCCTGAACGAATCTTTGCACCAAGGACATGCAATCCAATATCACGGCTGTAATATGTTTATTATATGTCACCCGGGAATTCATTTTCATGCAAGGAATTTCATGTATCATGCCAATTTCCTCGTTTGGGTGTGTTTTACAGCAAAATGTCCATTTATAACCCTGTATTCGCACCAAAATACCAAACACGATGTTGATTTTGATGTATAGAAATGTGTGTTATGTTTCTGCCTGTCAAAGTAATTCCTGGTTGATTTCAATCAATTTGAAAAAAAGAGTTTCCAGGTTGATTTCAGTCAGTACCGTAATATACGGACTGCTACGTCATCATCATTTTAGAATTCTCCATTGAAAACAATGCATAACAGGGTGATCCAATTTACATGACATTTAATAAAGTCACAAACAAATATACGGGAGTTACGTGTTGGGATTTACACTGACTCCTCTGGCACTTAAAGTTGGTATACTTTTATTGCCCATGTCTTATAGTTTGGTCAGACTGGAGTCCATGGACAACTTGTTCTGCAACCTGCGGTGGTGGAACACATTCAAGAACTCGTACGTGTGATTCATGCTCATCAGGATCACCAGATACAGTCAGCGAACCGTGTAGTACACATTGCTGTGCAGGTTAGTTTGCCATACAATGCTGTTTTTAAAGAATATTTGAAACCGACCAACCAACATATATTTGTAAGGGGTTACATTGAAAAATAATCGAATTAAGTAGGGGCGTTGTGATGTTAATCATTAGAAAGGCTGATGCTAGCAAGAGTACGAAGAGAAATTACAGTCAGAACAGATTTAACAGCTTATTATTATATATCAATTAACAAAATACAAACGTCATCCAATGACATATATTTCAAATCATGTTTCAATTCCATAGATTGGTCTCCATGGAACCCCTGGTCATCTTGCAGCATCACTTGTGAAGGATTAGGTAGCAAGCATCGATCTCGAACATGCACATGTGAAGGGATGTGTGCAGGACCTCCCTTTGAAATTGATTCATGTAATGTTGGACCCACATGTCCAGGTATGTGGTGCTTGTATCAATATCACAATGGACATTTGAATATTTAAACCGTGCCATGCATCACTTTGTAAATATCACGCGTCGGTTTATATTCACAGTATGATCTATTTGCCTTAAGAAACTGCAATTGTACCACAAACCGCTACGACAGGTATTTGATTATTTAATTCCGTAATTGCTTAGCCATGAATAAACATTATGCAGTCTTGAACTACATTGTATTATGTGTTGTAGAATGCGCCTCGAGCTATACCTTGGAAATAAACTTATATACCTTTGCTGTTACCTTGGTCAAGAAAACACCACCCCGTTCTTCATTAAAATCAATAATAAATCTGGGGTCACTCTATACGTTTATCAAACAGAGGTCAAAGGGACATCGACTTCAGTCATTTCAGAATCAACTATGGCCAGAGAATACTGTGGTATCCGTACAGGAAGATAAAATAGTTCTTTCCTTAAAAACAAGGCGGTGATCCCCATGTTTATGTGACTTCAAGAGAACCAGGAACAACTTTTCATATGGCAAACTTTGGAGAGAATTGAAGAACTTTTCAGTGTAATACCCTTCCGAGGTGCGTTCCACCTCACAGTCTGTTAGCAAAGACATTAAATACAACACTTCAAAGCAGACCGCGCACCACATATAAAAATGCTACAAAAAATGTTTATGATAAAGGAAATGTATGAATTTCAGTAACTTCAAGACAGACTAAATTGATTGCCAGGTGGAAGTTGACGAATTTCGAACCGCTACCTAATGAATGGAAAATACTACAATGTTTCACATAAATAATAAGTGTATTTGTGTACATCTACCTTAACAGTCTGGTCTTCATGGGGTTCATGGACAAGCTGTTCAGCCACCTGCGGTAGTGGAACACATACAAGATACCGTTCGTGTGACTTATGTCCGCTGTCATCTCCAGAAAATGATACTGAACCATGCAGTGAACACTGTTGCCCAACAGCAGGTAAGACCAATATGGTATAAGATAAAAAAAATCAACCATATAAAAAGCTAACATAGGCCAGTAAATACATGACATACTTTAACGATTCAATGATGTCTTACAGAGTGGTCATTGTGGCAGCCATGGTCAGCTTGCAGCATTACATGTGAAGGTTCTGGTACGAAGCAAAGACATCGAACATGCTTGTTCTCCTGTGGAGGTGTCTGTTCAGGACATGATAATGATACATCATCTTGTAATGGAGGCTCCACATGTCCAGGTGGGTGACACCTATAATATGCCAATGCACATTTAGATCATCTCTATATCTGTCAATCTGTGATTATTTTTTGAAGATTATTTGACCCCTAAATTAGTCAGTTGATACAGTCGTTGTATAACTCCATACTATTGTGTCTGATTTGGCAAATGACAACGAACATCCACTGCTTGCTTGTTTTAACGTACATGCAACAATCTGTGTTTTGGCATTCATAGACTGGTCTGAATGGAGTCGATGGACAACTTGCTCTGTGACTTGTGGTGATGGGATACATTCTCAAACCCGTTCATGTACTTCATGCCCTTCAATATCACCAGAAACTGGTATCGAGGCTTGTAATGATCAGTGTTGTCCCAATACAGGTAATACACTTTGATTATTTGAGATTTTCGAAACTAAGCGTTCGAAATTCTGATTTTGCCCTTTGCTAGTTTATAGTTACATGTAGATTAACTTGTATATTTTGGATGTATTTTTGTATATGCATTAGAGTGGTCTCCTTGGGGCTCATGGGCATCCTGTAGTGTCACATGTGAGGGTTCAGGGACAAGGCAAAGGCATCGTTCTTGTGAGTCCTCCTGTGGAGGAAAGTGTTTGGGATCGAGTGTTGATACCAAATCATGCAGTGTTGAATCTACTTGTCCAGGTAATGTTTTAATGTAATAGCTATATCAATGTAAATAGGTCACATGGGTTAGTACTTATCGACGCTACCACCTTTAATCAGCTGAGAAGTTACAGAACATGTGGATCATTAACGTATGGTATTACAAATGAAAACCATTATATCTGACTGATCAGATACCTTTACAAATAGGTATGGTAGTTTTCCTTTATCAAAAGAAAGTAGGCGGATGGGGAGGGGATACTATACGTATAGCATTGTATTTCTATGTTTTGTGCAAGTCTAAACTATCTCTGTTCGTGTGCTCTTCCTTTCCATTGGTCAGCGCTGACATAATATGACTTTAACTGCCATATCCCATGCTAATAGATTTGGCATTGCTTTCGGAATATTCGTTTCTTCAACAATGAAAATAAATAGTACCAATTATCATTTGATGTAATATGGAGAACGGCTTACGTTATATTCACAAAAATAATGTATAATATGTGATTTATATGGTACTGTGTTTCTTTTTAAGATTGGTCCTTATGGGATAGCTGGACAGACTGCTCTGTGACTTGTGGTGATGGGACACGTTCAAGAACTCGTTCATGTACTTCATGCCCGTCAATATCTCCAGAAACTGGTACCGAGCCTTGTAATGATCAGTGCTGTCCATATGCAGGTAATAAATTATCTATACCTAAATTGATCTAAATTGATTTAATTTGAAATAGATATCATTATCCTTCTCTGCAATTCAATATTTTTTGTGAAGAGCTAAAGAAGGCCCATGATTCTTGCAAGTAAATACATTCTTTTAATACAAACTTTTGAATATTTAGCTTGGTCATCATGGGATTCTTGGTCACCTTGTAGTGTCACCTGTGAAGGTTCAGGTACACAACAAAGATCCAGAACATGTTCAGCATCATGTGGAGGGACTTGTTCTGGTTCTGATGTTGATTCCAAAGCTTGCAGTGGTGGATCAACCTGTCCAGGTGAGTTTTCCTCTCATATATTTCTGAGATGATTGTCATTCATAATGACCTACATGGTCAGTTTGTATATGTTCAGTAATATGCAAGATGCTTACAGTATGTGATAGTTTGGCTCTTAACATGATGGTGATTGATGAGGCTTAAAGTCCTGTCTTTATATGCAGAAATGTCCATGCAGTAAGTTCTGAAGCATTCACCTTGCGATTTGTTCAAACCTTGCACAAATAGGGAACCCCCTAGGACACCGGCGATGTTTACATAAGTACATGTTTTCTGCATGTCATTCATATCTTGGCCATTATATACAATCGTTTGAGTCATTACATATGTATATACATATTTAAAGCATCACAAAATGCTTCCCCATGACTCACAGTCGAGTCGTTGTTCCAATGTAAAAAATAATGGTATTTTTGCTTGCTTTGTGAAATTAAAGGTTTCTATATATGGAAAACAGTACATTGAAGATGGATTATATAGACCTACGCCAATCGGTTTGCCTAAATATGATTACCAATTTTGTTTGCTTCCAAGTAGCCGTATTTGATAAAGAGTGGAATAGTTGTTATATATAATCAAATAAGTGTTTCTTTGCTCATGTGGCTGAAAATATTGAAGTTTTAAAACCAACACTGTCTTGTTATAAAGGACAAGTTAATTAACATTGCGAGCTCTACTTATAATTCTTATAATTAGTATTAAACATATTTTGCATAGCCATAGTAAATATTAATATGATCTGCATCTCAAAATATATAGCTTGGTCTGAATGGGGAAGCTGGACAAGCTGTTCTGTGACCTGTGGTGGTGGAGTACATTCAAGATCTCGTACATGTGATTCTTGTCCATCAACATCCCCAGATACTGAAAGTGAATCGTGCAATGATCAGTGCTGTCCTACTGCAGGTAAAGTATATTTGGTATTTGGATGTCACTTTAATTTAAGATTTATGATTTTTATAATGAACGCTATATTATTTTTCAGGTAATATTTTGGTCTTGCAAATCAATATCAATTAGATATCACACGAATGCACACACACACAACATGCATACACAGGGCTACCTAGCTGAATTCTAATTAATCCCTTTTGTTTTTATCTCTGTAATGGTTTAGCTTGGTCTTCGTGGGACTCCTGGTCACCTTGCAGTGTAACCTGTGAAGGTTCAGGTACACAACAAAGATCCCGAACATGTACGGCATCATGTGGAGGGACCTGCCCTGGATCGGATGTTGATACAACATCTTGCAGTGTTGGACCCACCTGTCCAGGTAATTATTTAGAGATTAACACTGGTGTTATTTGTTGGCATCAAGTACACGTGGTATTCTAGGATCGAACATTCCTAAGCTTGGCTACTGTTTATGTTATCACAGTGTATATTGGCACAGTTTATATTACAATGAAACGTTTTGTTCTTTTTTTTGAACTGTAACATTATAAATTATAACATACTACCAGTAGCAGTCAGTCAGTCAGTCAGACAGGGTCAATGATGCAGCAGAACTAACAATACTTTATTCAACAACACAACACAACACAACACAACACAACACAACACAACACAACACAACACAACACAACACAACACTCACTTAAGTTATACATTAACATATATTAGCATTGACGTTTATGTGTAACCTGTATTCAACAAGTGTTCACTGACAGCTGATCATGACACTACCTAGCAAATATAATTTCACTTTTGTTTGCGATGACATTAAACGTGGAGATTTCTACTCGGCATATCATGTTTTAATAGTTGTAATGACATATGGGTACTCAATGTGATTTCACATTATCTGTATATCCATATAGTGTGGGCAGGATGGAATAGCTGGACAGTATGCCCAGTGACCTGTGGTGGTGGAAGACATTCAAGAACTCGTACATGTCAATCATGTCCAGCTATGACACCAGAGACCGAAAGCCAACAATGCAATGAACAGTGTTGCCCTTCTGGAGGCAAGTAATTACATTCATAAATTCACTCCTTTTGTTAATTGTACCAGTATTCTTCCTTACTTTAGTCGTAATATGAATCAATATTCTATTTTCTATGCTAATGATTACCGTTGTTGCAGTACATTTCGAATCCTTGCAAGATTGTCGCACAATGTTCTCGCAATCACTTACATCACCATATAATTAACTCTTCAAGGAATACTAAAATCAGTATTATATTGATATACTTTGGTTTCACATTTACACTACATAATTTCATGTGGATGGTTTACTTTCTGGTTTACAACAAAACAATATGTTACTTGCGTAGAACTTGTTGTGAACACGGTTTGTGAATGATGATCACCCACTTCGTGGAATCATGAAAAATTGAAAGGAATAATATTATTGTATCTACTCAAAACATTATTATGAAAATTGGAATTGCTAAATGATCATTTAAAAGGATTTGCAAGGTTTGAAATTTGAAATAAATTCCATATTTTCTGATCCAGCATCTACATCTTGACTTATGTGCGGTAAAATAGAACAAATTCAAATTGACACAAACTGACTAGTGTTTTTGATATGCAGCATGGCAGTCTTGGCGGTCTTGGTCATCTTGCAGTACCACTTGCCAGGGTACAGGAACAAGACAAAGATGGCGCACTTGTTCATCATCATGCGGGGGAACCTGTCCAGGAAGTGACTTTGCGTCCATGTCTTGTAGCGTAGGATTTACATGTCCGTGTAGGTATCTAATATATAATGTAGTGAATTGGACAGATTGTAATAGTTTATGGAGTGTTTATGAGGTTTAACCTCTTTGATTTGTAGTGACAATGCTCCAATGTCACTCCCATTTCTTGGTTAGATGGAGAAAGTGTTTTGAGATAACAATATATATATACTTGTGCAAGCCTAACTTTTGAAAGAAATGAGGGAAACTAATAACGACTTTGAACATTTTTAATCATACACTCGATGAACTGTGATAACAGGTAATAAGTACTTACCTTTAGAACTTTCCATTTTTATATGCTACCTTATGACGTTTCTATTACAGATTTTATGTAAGACCGTTTCTTTTATTATGAATTAATTCACTTGATTCTTTTGACTTGTTGTTTTCGTTCATATTTTTCATTAATTAATTAATTAATTAATTAATTAATCAATCCATTCATACAGTACAATGTACAGTCATTGTAATATGCTAAGGATACAACAATGTGTTTCAAGATGTAGTTTGAATAGTCAAATGTAACTATCTCCTTTATTTGGTTTGTTAGCCTGGTCAAGCTGGGGATCATGGGGGAGCTGCTCAAGATCGTGTGGTGGAGGAACCAAAAGCAGAAGTCGTTCATGTAATTCTTGTTCGGGCAGTGACTCAAGCTCGACATCTTGCAATACGCAAGGTTGTGTAGATTGTTCAACAAGTAGGTTGACATAATATCTCCCGGAAGTTAACATTATCGATCTCCCAAAAATTTAATATGTGAACTCGACGATTATGAAGATATATGTTGGCTTTCGATCCGAATATCTCCTTCACCAACTTTATAGGGAATGCCCTATTCTATCTAAGATCTAGCTATCTAGACCGCATGCTGATATTACCACTGAGCAGTTAAGTGCACGTCAGTAGTAATTCGTCACACATTGACAGTCGCATATGTACTTCTTTCTTTCATGCTGTTAATTGCTCAAAGAGTTCGACCCAGCAAGAAAACAAGTCATGTGATGACACGGTAACATAATCGGTGAATATTAACGAACCAAATGGAGAAGTACAGCTGTTGATGGTAATTTAAAATTTAGCACACAACACTGTACAAGATTAAGGCAATCCCCCAGTCGTCGGAGATCTTCAGATTTAAAGCCAACTGATACAATCCTTCAGAAGTTTCTGCCAGTCATATACTTCGTTCACAGTGGTAATTCGGGATTATGTAGTCGCAAATCAGCGTTAGATACACAGAGGAACATGTACCATTATGAGGTAATGTTTTGAAACTGTAGGTCGTTGATTGGTCAGACTGTAATGATGTCATTACTCATCAATATTACTAATCCTATATTATAATTTATTCACTAAATGCGGTCAGAAGAAAAATAAGGCCGAGTTTGCGAGAATACAATAGAACACATTTCCACAAAGTTTGCTGTGCATGTGAATACATATATTGAAATCTGTGGTCACACATATGGGCAAATATAGGTTATATTTGTAACGACTTGATATTTAATCTAACCATAGGCTGGTCTAGCTGGAGTTATACGTGTCAACATTTGTGCAGGGACCACACCGTTACAGGTACACGTACTTGTAATAAGCCGTGTGGTACAGGAAGCTGTAGTGGATCCAGTAGCACAACAATTTGGTGCGATTGTGGTGAGTATTTAATGTCAATATGAAATGGCCCTACTTGACTTTAACAGTTATTGTCCTACGTAAGTTAACCTTTCCTTCTATACTATTAGAAATATCTGCACGTGCATTGGTATATATATATATATATATATATATATATATATATATATATATATATATATATATATATATATATATATATATATATATATATATATCAATATATTAATATATATATATATATATATATATATATATATATATATATATATATATATATATATATATATATTATTTGCAATGCATGAGTGAGAATGACATTACTGTTACCACCTTATCTGGATCTATAATTCGAATCAAGAACCAAATGTGTCGTGATCTGTATCTTTCTAATATGTTATTCAATTTTCGAATTTTATTTCTATGATTGTTGTATTCAATATGAAAGATTACATATATGTGTCTTTTCTCAATTTTTTAATATGAAATGGACGGTTTCTAATTAACATCTCATGTGATAATGTATTTGCCAGGTACAGTTGATACTACTGTATTCTTATTTGTTTTAATTTTCCAGTTTGGAGTGCCTGTTCAAGAGGATGTCCATAACTCATCAGGGACGACAACTGTGTTCAGGATAACACTAAACAAAACAAAACAAAACAACCTCTCTCTTTTATTTCATTTTTTATATTACAACCGTGCACCATTAAAGGGGAATTAAACGTGGAACTGACATAAATGAATTAAATACCATGGGACATATATATTGCGTTAAACGGACAAGATTTATTTCATTTGGCAAGCTACAATCAATAGATCAGTATTTGACATTTTATTTTCATATGTAATTCTATTTTTTTTATTCGCACTGTTTTTGCCTTCTGTTTGGTTATGATAAGCGTTTGCCTGTCTGTCTGTCTGTCTGTCTGCCTGTTTGTCTGTCTTGCATCTCAAAAACTACTGTATCAATTCTAAAATGAAACATGCTATACATTTTCCTCATAGTAGAGAGAACTGATGTAATAAGTAATTTGCATAATTAGAGATTTTCAGTAATTAGACCACATCTAAAGAATGCTATCTTCAAATTTATAATTTGGTATATATGTTAACAATAAGAAATTTGAGCGCAAGCATGTAATCAAGCTTGTTGACATACTTTGTAGTGTTAATAAGTAATATGCATAATTAATGATTTTTGGTAAGTACGTGATATTGAATGCAATCTTCAAATTTCTTATAATTTGGTATTTACATTGACAATATCAAAGTTTATGTCATCATCACTCATTAACTTAGATTATGTTGTACCTAGAGACACTGTTCAAGGGTTTACACCTAATCTATAGAATTACGCTTTCAATTTTATCACTAAAATATAAGCTTGATCCTGCCTCTCATTTGTAATGTTCAATAACATATTGCTCAATAACTTGTGATACGTTTTATACCTAGACATATTGTTCAAGTGTTCTTAGAGGCAAGATTTTTATTCAGAAGATAACATTTGGTCTTGACCTTCATCTTCAAAGTCAAGTTGAAATTTGGTCAATAACCTTGTTGGAAGCTTTATTCATAAGGTCAATTGTCCACAGAGCTGAAGGATAATATCTCGCTCAGCGGCCACGTAGCGGCTTAATGACTAGTACGCATGTGCGTCCTGTATAGTATAAGATAAAAAAAATGGTGATTTTACCCTCGGATGCATTGCGGCACAATGACTACGCATGCGCATGCTATGACTGGCGACTAGCGACTCAGACTTATGCTATAGCACTACTTTTGGCAACTCTAAATTTTGAATCACACTGTTCCTCAACGAGCAAATGTGTCAAAATTATTCAGTTATCTCAGAGGTCACCGTTAATACTCGACTACTTACAAAGACGAAGTGTGAACTGACCAGAGCTAGCTAGCTGAGGCTATATACATTATTATATTATAGCATTACCAATTCCAGTGAATTTTGTGACGTCATCGCTGTACATTATTACTGATAATGTACTCCATTATAGGGTATCGCGGCCCCGGAACGAGCATAACAATATAAGCTTATTTGTTCTGTTTCTTCGTACGACTAGGTATTTTTTCGAAATGTATGTTGTTACTTATGATTGTCATTTCCACTGTTTAAAAATACAACGCATTCATGAAACAAGTTTGTCTTCACAGCAGTTCATTGAAGTGTATATATGTGTGTGTACGTGTACGTACGTGTGTCGCTATGATTAGTATTCAGCTTCCGGGCCGAACATGGCAGACGATGTTCAGCGCTGTGTATATTATACGTTGTTTTGCGTTTCTCGGTCTACAAATTCACTGGAATTGGCAAAACTATAAAATAATAACAATAATGTATGCCCTCCCAGTCCATAATGGACTCAAGCAAACTTTGCACTCCATAATGGGCTCGGCTGTCGCCTCGCCCATTATGTCGTTCAAAGTTTGCTTTCGTCCATTATGGGCTGGGAGGGCGTACATTATTGTTTAAATATTTGTAATGAGAATTACATGCCAAACATGATGATGTTGAATTTTGAGTAGCATTCTTCAACGTCAAAATAGTATAACAGCCTCACATACTTTTTGATAAAATGGTGACGTTAACGTTGTTTGTGTCCGATCATTAGTTTTCTGTTCAATTTTACTCTGAAAACATATTCAGTTAGTGGTTTGGTATCGTACACCATGCGATGATGAAAATATGTACTTTCCAAAATGGCGGGTAGTGACGTCACAAACTGTCGCGAGGTTTTGGAGTCCTCAAAGTAAGGTATAGCAAGTCTCATGTATTACGATATTTCGTCCAGACGCGATGCGTATGTCACCATGTGTATGTATACGCAACTTTTTAGAGTTTTGAAACTGTACTCATCTTTGGATAGTTAGAAACAATTTTAGCTTTTCTGAGAAAACTAATCAAAAACTGATTGAAAAAATCAGGGTGCAAAGATTGAGTTTAGAGAGATTAAGAAATTTAGACAAGGGTTACAGCATAGAACTGTGAACAACAGTCTCATTCTAGTTATACAAAATGTAAAGGCAACGATGTTGTACTTTTGCTAACAAAGTCCACACATATCAACTTAAATATTTCATGACTTTAGCATAATGATGACCTATATGATCATCAAATGCAACCATTTCAATTCTAAATCGTTAACTTCAACTTCTGACCCCCCCCCCGCCATTGGAGTAGCGAGTTTCATTTTTGGCTAACCATTATTGTTGTGTCATTAGCCAGAGTAACTAACCCCCATCCATATCTAGAGCTAACCCTGTATCTACAATATTATCGTGAGGCAGCCGGTCGCAAACGAATCTACCCTGCGTGAGCTGATGGGCTTTGCCTAGTTATGATATTAATGGCAAAATTCCAAACATAAAAGCTTCGATGTATAACTTTGTTATGGTACGGGTCCTCGTCCATTTAATAGATTTACAAAGAACACGTTTGCGGTTTACCCCAACAGTGTCCTGTTAAATACATAAAATGGGCATAGTCCTGTAATATAAATAACTATCAGCTATCTTTGACTTGTTTCCATTTATCGATTAAAATATAGTCGTGTTTGTTTTTACTGATGTAGGTGCCCTAAAGTTACATATGCTATTGTTCCATGGCTCATTTACACCCTACTGTATGGTCCATACATCCCTACTAACAACATCCATGATTAAATATTGCTACCTATTTTTTCAGTGACGATGATGGTGTCCCTGGTAACAATGACAATAACTTTGAGTTTAGTCACATGCTTCCAATCAAAGGCATTTTAAATATACTTATATTTAGTAAGGTTAAGTTCTTTAGGCCTACCATTCATGTGAGCTACAAATAAAAAACAAACAAATATGACAAAACTCGTCGCTTCCGAAGAAGAACTTGTCATATAGTAGATCTTCTTACACCAGTTTGTTGGATGTAACAAGACACATTTGATGCAAACAAGATTCGCTGTTGACAAATAACAGACATCTGTTTCAATTGTCCTGCTGTTGAATTCATTATGGGTTCAAGAGTTAAATATTGGATACACAACGAAATGTTTTTACTTTGGGGTGATGCAGGGGAGTTGAACCATTGTTGTTCTCATCCTACAAGAGTTATTTTACTTTTAATGGATATTTCTAAAATAAGTGGTCAAGTTGTGAAATGGAAGAATTCTCGCCATATTAACTACATGGCGCTAAAATACAGGAAACATAACAGTATATATAAAAAAATCCCTGTCAATTCTGCGTTATCAGGTCAATCGAATTTGTAATTTATTGTGTCATAGGTTAAGAATCAGCATGCACAGGGTTCGAGTAAATATCGGAGTTTGGGCCCAGACTACATCATTCTACGCATGAATGCTTAGAAAAATTAATAGCACACAGAACCAAAGATAGCGCAAGTTGATTTTCATTGCCAGTAATAAGAGGCACAACTAGTGGAGACGAGAAGTAGGGTAATATACTAATATTTAATGAATTCACACGTCAACAAACAAGACAAGCATATACATACATTTTTATAATGACAATCATGTCAAATAACATTAACAAGTAAATTTGCGACGTAATTGAATAGCTAAGATAACCTAGTGCATGTCTGTTGTATTACAAGTAGCCAATTGACACCCCGCTATGACATTAACAACTGTCATTTACGGTTAATTTAATTTGAAATCTAGAAGTCGCTGATTTTATCACACAGTTTATATGACGCACACGCGTACTAGTCATTCAGCTGCTACGCTGCCGCTGCGCTAGCTAATACAATAGTCAGGAGGTCTTAAGCCATAATCACACACACACACACACACACACACACACACACACATATATATATATATATATATATATATATATATATATATATATATATATATATATATATATATATATATATATATATATATATATATATATATATATATTTGTGTGTGTGTGTGTAAAGTTGGCCATTGAATGCAACATGCATGTACAGACTGGTAGGAAGAAAGAATCCATTCAAAACCCCCTCGAAAACTTTAGGGGTAAATGGATATATCTAATGTTGTGTATATGTGATACTACGTTCAACTCTTGTCAAACACGTATGAGTTTTCATAACAGTTGACAATTGCACAGGAACAACTTAAAATATTAACTGACATTAGTATTTCGACTAACTTTAATTTAAAAGTTCGTTATTTCTTACAAAACATATAGTATTAACATGAATCATATAAATTATGCAAAAATTACATAAAATCATTCTGAAAGAGGTACACCACTCTAGGAAATAAAAGTACTTTCATAAATTTTGGGTTCGTGAAGTTAAAATTGAATCTAAATTGGTAAACGGGCGAAATTCCTGTTATGTGAATTTATGCAATAATTCTCTCGAACCCAAAGTTTATGAAAATATCATCTTTATTTTCTGGAGTGGCGTTCCCATTTAAACATATGTAAAAAATGAAATTATTCATATTATACACAGACAATCATTGGAGACGTTATTATAACATGGTGATCTTACAGTTTCAGCTAATTTTGAATTTTAGACAAATGTAGTTTCATGTCAACAAAATAAAATTTCACTTATTATTCAAGAGAAATGTTTAAACTTTTCTTAATTTTCGTCACTGTTCATATTATTTGCACGATGTCAAAATATCCATGTATCATATATAAAATATGTGATTATCTGATATCACATTTGAAACTTTGTAACGCGACCATTTATACATTCTGCTGGTAACTTCAAGTACGTTATTTATACCATTATTTACTCCCCAATCTTTGAAACGACTGATTAATAATGCGAATACTCACATGGCCTTAGAAATAAAGTATTACATACTGGATATTATTATCTTAGATTAATTAAGATTTGATCAAAAATGAGATATCCTTACTAAGTGCACCACATGTAATTTCAATATTTACAAAATATAGAGAAAAAATTAAACAACATTCTTGATTGTGCTTCAATAGGGAACTTGCAATCCACACTGAGCATGATCAGACGCAAAGGACTATGGGATTATATGTGGTTATCGTAATACCTAATCTAGAGCTGCTGATAAAATTAACCTCCCACAATGGTCAGGGTAACTATAAATATATAAAACTATAAACTATAAATATCATAATACCCCTTTACAAAACATGTTCATAAATGTGGAATATCCTTCACATTACGCGCCCGAAAACATGCTATTGGTCCATAAATAAGAGAGCCGTCAGTATTTATGACCGGGGAGGGGAGAATAGAGTAATTGCTTTGAAAATCGAAAGAATTTTCAGTAACCCCCTGTCTGACTTGAAATGTTTTCGTAACCCCCTCCTTGACACAGACAGTTGTCGTAACCCCCACCATTTTACAATCATAACTGTTAATGGCGTTCTACAAATATTGTACAATTGAGGTTGAGTGTTCCATTGAGACATACATACATACATACATACATACATACATACATACATACATACATACACACACACACAAACAAACAAACAAACAAAACTTATTTTGAAATTGAAATCCATCATAACATGATGGATTTAGCTTACTTCAAAAGGAAGAGGTAACACTGAGTGCAGCTCATTCCCAAACTAGCTAGTAAAACTGTAAATTAGGAGGCATAATTTGGATCACCGTCATTTGAGGGAGGCAAGTGGGGTGGGTACGGGAGGGGTTTCCATATACCGTCCAAAGCCGACATATCAAACGAAAATCATATAACTGGTATATCAATAGTGTCACTCCTAACAATAACTGACACTATATCGTGTACTTGACTTACCCTCTAGGTACCCATGGTGTTTGTGACGAGTGGACGAGGGCACAAGAAACGCTCTATCGCCATCTTTTCCAGGTTTTGTAACTCTGTTTTCAAGCTGTCTTGTGACTGAGGGTTGATAGAAAGGCTTTTTTATTGTATTCTGAGCTGAAATAATTCGGCTAAGGTGAAATTAGCCGCACCTTTCCCCTTTAATTTATAATTAGAAATGTGTAAAAAGTGCCAATCCTTATAGTACACCGTACACGCATATGATGATACAATAATAGGATAGCGTCTGGGATTGTGTCCCACAAACTCACATAAGGGTTACCCTATTTTTTTTCCTGTTTCTCATTACCCGACCGACCCAAATTGTAAGCCCTGACATGATCATAAAAATATTCTCATTTTCGCCCCACTGTAATATTTTGCGGAACAGCACCCTCTATGGCCAATAATAAGTGTGTGTTTGGATTGTCGAAATCATCTACAGTCATGGCGCCCGGGTCATGGAGGCGCAGACGACACTGTTAACGAACAGCGCATTTCTTTCATGACGTAAGTTAAACGGGGGGGTGAGAACATGCTATTTGTGTAGAGAATTCGAAGCTGGGAAAGGGCTTGTTACACGGAATCCAATAAAAGACAAGCGACCTATCGGTCAGAATAGCTTCACTGTTGTTTTTAATTTAATTTTTTATTTTGGTAACATGTAGAAGTGGTTCAGTTCTTCAGCTCTTCACTATTCAGTTTTGTTTTAGCGATGTAATAAAGTGGTTAGTGGTTTCATATGATGTCTCACTATAAAACACATTTTACACAGAAAGTTGGTAATGTATTGTACTTTTATACCATAGTCACCATTTTATTTAAAAAATCTACTGTTATGAAAAATTACACAAAATCTCAGAAAAATAATGACTGGGAAATGCACACAAGAAAAAGAAAAAAAAAGGATTTTGAGGTTGGCTATAAATAATTCCAGTGTCTTACAGCTTTAACCCTGGAAAATTTTAATGATGAATGAAATAAACTAGGGATCTAAAATAATTTTGAGGCTATTCGAATTTCAATTTTCTAACAAATTTACCAAGTCAACAACATTCAACTTGTACTAGTAAGTTGTAGTAGACATAACATCGTCTGATATTTTAATTTACGGAGTTTCTTGTGACCGGCGCCTGTCAGCAGACTCGGCCAATTGTTTTTCATCATTCCATTGTATTTAAACCTTATACTTGACATTTCGCAATATTTATAATTCTCAACAAATTACCTCAACACCTCGCTCGTACTCAAAGCAGTCCCGGTATGATCACTGACGAGTCGTGCTTGCATACGGAGTATACCGGGACTCGATTCTGACAATTGTCCCTACTATTTGTTTAGAGTCAAGTCAGTAACGTAACATAGACTTGCAGTGCACCACCTGTCGTATGATATGTAAGCGGGGCTAACCACTTGCATGACCAGAGAGAACCTTTTCAGATTTACATGTAAAACGGGGAAAGATACGAAAAACATAATGCAAAGTCTGAAGTCAAATTAAAGTTGTTTATTATTTTAATTATTTTTACCTGCCAAATATTTGCATTTTGGAAATGGCAAGACACGTTCATGTCGTTTAACTTTACATGTAAACTGTCGGCCAATAAACAAAGTTTGGTCGGTCGGCAGTAAGACTGCTCGTGCATAACTTCAACCGCGTGCCAAGGCATGCCTTCCTTACGCGAGTTGTCTTCATTCTGGTTCACTGTCACTCCAAATTGCACGACAATATAGAATTAATCACAAGATACAGTTTATCTGAAAACATCAGACTTTTATAGTGGGTCTGAAGTGTGATTTTAGTGAGTACCAAGAACTCCCGTGTTTTTGCTGTGGAAAATCGCCCGGACGTCAAACTAGGTCATCTTCAGCTTCCGGGTCAAATCAGTCATTTTCTACCTAAAATTCTTGAACGGTCAGGGACCGTTACACAAGGATCCTACTAAATTTACTTGCCATGCTTATTAAAAACACTTAAAAATCTTTTTTTTTGAAATTTGTAAACTTTCCGGTCCGTATTGAGGAAACTGAGCATGGGGGGTTATACTAGTACGTAGTAGTACTTCCATGAGCGAAAAACTGGGTCGAAATTTGAGGGCCTCAAGTATGCGTCCCGAATTCGTCGGAAAATCGGTATTCCTAAATGTAATGCCAAAATTTGTTTTGCTGGCACGAAAGAAGAGATATCAGTTGAGGTTTAGACGTTTTCAGTATCTAAAATGGGGAACTCTGGTGAAAGTTACGGCGAGTGGAAAATACCGAAAAATAAGGCCCGTGAGCAGGCATTCGAAGTGTCGCTATCTGGAGCATATTAATTATTATGAGTACAGATCGTATGCAAATGTAGTTTGTTGCGGACTGGCTGATTATGTAGAAGGGGTGCAAAAATAGATTTGAAGTTTACAACCCTGTTTCGAACAAACACTTGTCATTTAGGCGCACAATGCGTAGAGTTATGCCTATACCACATATTACATTGCTTGTTTGACGTCAATAGTGTCTTTTGAAAAGTGTGACGTGGCAGTTTACTTAAAGTCTTGTGGACTGATTTCCAATATGGCGTCGGCCATAATACTCATTAACATATTCATTTTTCCTTTAAATTACCAAAAAAAAATCATCATAAAAAATAGAAAAGAAGATTTGCTGCCTTGAAATTAACAAATCTGAGTAAGCTACCCCCTGCGCATCAACACACCAGATATCAAAGCAATCTGATAAGAAGTACGTAAGGAGATGATGCAAATGTCATTTTATGAAAAAAAATCATAAAACATTGAAAATGGCACAGATCAACTTGGAATGAACAAATCTGAATAGCATCCCCCCAGGGAACATGCACACCAAATATCGAAGAATTCTGACTGTCACTTTCGGAGATAATGATGAAAATATAAAAGTTTGACGGACACCTATGATTCACTCTACTCTCTATACTCTATACAACCTATACCTAAAGCTACGCTTTCAGCTTTCGCTGACAGCGGAGCTAAAAATGGAGAGGAGCAAGAAACATGAAGAAAATTATTCATTATTTTTAAATCCACTGACCGACCAACCCATAGTGCTATGCAAAAGTAATGAGAAACATGAAAAAATAGTGTCACCCTAACGCAATTCATGGTTTATTTGTTTCGAAGTGGGAGGTATGTATGCCAGTTCCAAGCGAGCGTAAAGCTCTATTTGGCTAGTTGTTGAATTTGCGATTGTATGTGCCATTTGTATCTGTTTTTCGTTGATTGCCGTAGTGGGCTCTCTTCAAAGCCAATTCAATGCGTCAATCAACGTTCTAACAAAGCAGACTTTGTTAATTTTGGTTAGTCATCTTTGGCATTCTTTGGCATATTTTAAATACTTATATACATACATATATTGGCCTTTGAATGCCAGCTATGCCGTTGGTCAAGTACACCATACGCATGTACGGACCGGCGGAACGAATCAATTCCTAACCTCTCGATACTTAGACCATTTTGGCTATCGTCTATTGAAGAAAACATTTAAGGGTGAATGGATATATCTAACACTGTGTATGTGTGATACTAATAAGCTCAGTGTCAACTCTTGTCAAACACAAATGAGTTTTCAAAACAGTTGACAATTGTTTCATAATATGAAAGATTCATTACAGACAACTCAATATGAGATTTTTCTGACAGCATGTAGTTCACTTTTACTGATTTATGCAAATTTACACAAATATTTGAGGATTATGCTAAGGCTGTTATCATTAAATAGATCTTAATGAACACACTTTTAATGAAGTTCAAATAGGGGAGAGAAATAAGAGAAAAAGTCTGAGTAAAAGTTCATGAAACTGTTACAATAGAGTTGCCTTTTTTTTTCTCTTGATATGCCTATTTGTCACGTGCGTCATTTGTTTTATTTTGGCGGGTCGATATTTTCATTTGAAAAGTTAACCACGGTGGAGGCACCATCTTTTTTTTTGCCCTTTGAAAACATTGGTACCGCAATACTGTTTTTTTGTGTGTAAAACTAGTATCTTCGAAATGTTATGAATGACATGGCCGATTGGACAGCTATGAATTATTTGTTTTTCAAATCGTTTATGAGGGCTGAAAGTAAGGGTTCTGAAGGAGTAAAATTCTCATATTGAAAAGACGACTATGTTTTTATTCGCCCTTTCTATCGGGTTTGAATTATCAGTATCGCTAAAGAGTCCTCAGAGGAGACTTTAGTTTATTAGCAGTAGTGAATCATGATTCTGAGCATCCCTGAGGTCCTCCATCCGTGTTGTTACCACCATATGTACGGATTGGTACACAATGAACACGCCGATTAGGATTAACATTGACAATGAAATATTGGAGCTTAGTGTTCCAATATTAGCAAGCAGACTGAACGTGTTGGTGAATGGAGTGTTTCGAGAACGGACCATGTTATTGGTGGAATGTGATGATGAGCGAGGCATGGCCGATAATCCACTGGTCATATGGTAAAATGACGAAGGAGAATTTGACATGCCAATGGCTCTGAGAAGTAATGTCATGACGTGAGGGGCAACTCTGTCACCGAAGCCTCTTCCAGTCCGTCAATAATGGATTGGGACTTGCCTCTGAGATTCATCGAGCTACTTCGACTAACGCGAGTAGTGGTTCAAATGCAACGATGACCAGCACGTCGCCTACGGACGAGGATTCTTCCTTCCGGTGTCAGTACAAGAAGTGGAGCTCAACAAAATCTACAAAGTAATACCACCTTCGTGCGAAAAAAAACCCAAAGCAAATTGCCTTGTTGAATTATTATGAAGACTTTAAACAGCCCGATTGTGTAGCAACTGTGCCCGTCGTAATGAAAGAAGACAGTTATAGCCTACAGACAGTTGCTAAAACTCACCAACATTCGAATCAAGGTTATCAATCGTCACTGAGCATAGTACGTACAGCCATGGAAGTATGTTATAGTTCCATGGTACAACATGTTCCTCGCTAATAGTAATACACCCATGGTCCACAACAATGAAAGAGGTAACACCTGCTGGTGTGACGACGAAGTGTGGAGTCTACTCGCTGTGTGGGCAGAGGAGAAGATAAATATGCACATGGATGGCACGTCATGGAATAGTTCCACACTTCAGGACACCAGGACATTCACTCAAAGATAACACCTTCAAAGCTACAATACTTTGTCTTGTACGTGGTTCGGATGAAGACATAACTAAACAACTGGAGAG